>NC_091951.1:78435504-78735504 GCF_031021105.1 Erythrolamprus reginae
ATAAGAATGTGTGCAGGTAATTTTGTTTTCTTACATAAAAGTGGGACAAGATACTTGGTACCTGCAAGGGAAGGAAGGTAGAGGCCCTAGTTAATTTGCACCTGTTGGAGCTGACCCGATCTCCCTTGGGTAGACTGTGGAGGTGCTGTGGCTGCCATAACTTTGAAACTGGGTCATCATAGCATCTGGGGAGTTTGTGGTAACTTTGACCAGTTGCTAAGTGATTGGTTATATATCTTATATCTCCCATGCGTAGATTTACGCATGCGTTGCCGGAGCTAAACGCACCAAGGGAGAGCTCTCCCATATGAAGAAGTAAAAGTGAAAGTTGGCCCTCAACAACCCTCTCTAGCTTGCTGGAAGTGGATTGAGAGGAGAGTGAACTGAACAAGCTGTCGAAAAACTTTATCAGAAAGAGTTAAAAGTTGAAGCAAGTAACTTTTTTTTTACGTGTTTCTGTGAAGAAGTGAGAACAAAGGGAAGATGGCGTCTACTGAGGAATTGGAGGGGAAAATGGATTCGTTGCTAAAAGGTTTTGCTGATATGGGCAAACTCCTCCAAGAAATGAAAAAGGATTTATCTGCACTGGGAACTGGAATGGCTCAATATGTCCCAGTGATATGGAATCTAATATCTCTAGTGACTTATTGTCACTTCAATTTTTACTAACTTTACATTTCTTACATAACATCTTTACATTTTCCAAATTTTCCATGTGGGCAAACTGCTGTGGCCAAGCTCACCTTTTCAGTAACACTACGATGCTTGGTAGCATTTCCTCATTCTGAGCCCCAAATTTAGCCAGAGCACTCACTGCACCTACAAACAAATGAAAAAAGGTAGAAGGGGTGATTAATTGGAAAAGACAAGGAAGATATTTAGACATTTTATTTAGCTATTTGTATATGTTACTGCATCCAAATATGATTAGGAAAATGTTATTAAAACAGTTCGAAGGTTAAATAGATTTGACTACTTCTCTAAAGCTAACAGGTAGATTTCTTTAAAGTACTTGAGATATTCTTTCCCCCTAGGCCTTTACAATTCATGTATGGTATGTTTGTATGTATGTATGTTTGGTTTTACAATAAGGGTTTTTTAGTTGTTTTAGTATTGGATTTACATGCTGTTTTTGTTACTGTTGTTAGCCGCCCCGAGTCTACGGAGAGGGGCGGCCTACAAATCCAATAAATAAAATAAAATAAATAATAAAATTTGAATATGTCTTAGTACCTGATTCCCATTCAGCTCAATTAGCAATTCTCCCAACCCGTTCAACTATTTTCTACGTGTGAATGAAATTAAGAAGAAATTAAGTAAAATGTGTTTATTCCAAAATGTTGCCCAGCGATAAAAGAATTTGATTGCTACAACTGTTTTTTATAATAAATTGGTTTTTATTACGGGGTTTTTAGTTTTAGATATTATATTAGACTTCTTATTGTTTTGTATCTTTTTGTATTTGTATTACATTATTTTGTAAGCCGCCCTAAGTCCTTCAGGATTGGGCGGCATAGAGGTTGAATGAATGAATCAATCAATCAATCCAAAATCCCTTATTTTGCTTTGCAAGCAGATGGTCTAATTTCCCGTTTCAGAATCTCCCAAGCATGACCATAAAACATCCTTGCTCAGGGACACCGGAAAGCTGCTACCGGTTAGAAATGATGATGGGGAAAAACAGTAGACCAATAACCCAGCCAGGTTTTCCAACATTCTTACGGCATTTTTTTTCTTTCCTAGAGCACATACCTGCCCTGACTTCTTCATGTTCCAAGACGACTCTGTTGTAAATGAAACGAATATATTTGGAAGGATTGTTGGTCTTTGGCCCTTCCTGGCCCAGCAAGTGGAGAATTCGGGTAGCCAGGACAGTGAATTCACAATCCTCAATGAACTCGCATAGGTGGGAGAGGCCGGTTTCCTTGCTTTCAGCATTTTCTTCTATGATACTGATGATACATTCCACAATGGCTCGTTTGTAATCAAAGCCACCCTAAGTAGTAAGGAGAATGGATCAGAATGACAGATTAGGCTTTTCTTCCTCACTTGCTAGCTCATAAGTTTATAAAGAAGACACATCTAGGCAAGCCCTGACCAAAATCTGTACAAACTCATGTTTGTTTGTTTTTTGTTAGCTAGTTAGTTAATTAATTAATTAAATTTGTATGCTGCCCATTCCCGAGGAAATCATGTTCTAGGCTGTTTTTGCTATGACTTGGTCTTATGATAAAAGGGTACTACAAGAATTACATAGAAGAACGTCTGAACAAGATACTGTGGATCAATTTGTATTCTTATCCTTGGAAGCATTTACATCTCTGTCCTGCTTTTCAATAAAGATCTCCACTCTCTCAACTCTTTTGTCTGCAAATGACTGGTGAAAAGTAAACAAAATCTAACTCTGCTGGGTAGTCCCAGAAAATTGGCCTGTTAGTACACAAAATTAAAGTTCCTACCAAACATTGATTGGCTGCTAATTTTTAATTCAGGTTTGATCATTGTATTTTTCTTTGTACAATCTTTGTGTCAGGCTGAAGACATTTTATTTGGAGTGTTAGTACAGGGTACATGTGCGTTAGGGTTTGCCATTATAAACTGCATATTATAAACTGTACCAAACTTGTACTGTCACTTTAAATGTTACAGTTGCTACTGTAAAACTGTACTGTCACTCAAAGAGTTAACTTGTACTTGAAGAGTTAATATTCAAGGCTGTTTCATCACTTCCTCATTGAAGCTATAAAAGCTCATTATTTTGCTCGGTCATTTCCTTTACTTTTGCCTGAGACAAAGCTTCGTATTAGCTTCGTGCTTGTATTTAGCTTCGTGCTTTATCTATGTTGTGTTTAAGCTTCGTGCTTGTATAAGCTTTGTGCTTTTATCTATATTGTATTTTGCTTTGTGCTCTAATCTTGTAATTGCTCAGTGCGTATTATTCTGTATTTGCTTCGTGCTTATTCTGGATTGTTTATATTTTGTTTATATGTAAATAATACTTATTTAACTAAGTCTGTGTCTTGGCTTTATCACACATCCACGCTCTGTAAAATTCTCTGCTTGGTGTTGTTGAAGGTTTCATAGCCTTGCTAACCGAGACAAGCCAACATGGAGTCTTTGGACTGCTACACTTTATGCTATTTTACAATATATTCTTAGCTGAGGGAATTTTTGGGGGGGGAGTTGGGGGTAGTTGCATGAGGGATGTCTGCATGTAGCCATAACAAATTCCTTCAAGATGGTCAAGGTCATTCCTTGTCTTTGCTCTTCTGCACCTGCATGAAAGGAGATGGGAGTTTCTGCCAAGTTGGCAGATGAAGTTTGGTCAATGTGATAGACTTGGGGGTCTGGGGACAAAGACTTGAACTTTCAACTGGGTGGAGAAACACTTGGGACCTCAGATTTGGGTTTCTTCTGAACCCTGACACTTTGCCCATTTCTTACTGCACTTTGCTTCATGTCTTTGTAAATAGGCACTGATTTCTTCTTTTTCTACAGCTTGGGGAACTGTCCTTCACTGTGTGCAAATATGCTTCTTAGGAAATGAAATGAAATTTCTGGAAATGGGCCTAAAACTTCTGCTACAGGCACAATCCTATATGCTAAACATTTGTATGTTCAGGCTGAGATCATCTATTAAACAATGGAACAATGTCGTTTGGCGGGATCCAGGGGAAGAGCCTTCTCTGTGGCGGCCCTGACCCTCTGGAACCAGCTCCCCCTGGAGATTAGAACTGCCCCCACCCTCCTTGCCTTTTGTAAACTCCTTAAAACCCACCTCTGCCGTCAGGCATGGGGGAATTGAGACATCTCCCCCGGGCCTATGCAGTTTATGCATGGTATGTTTGTGTGTATGTTTTTGCTTTTTAATAAGGGGTTTTTAGTGACTTTTAAATTATTAGATTTGTTGTATATTGTTTATTGTTGTTGTGAGCCTTCCCGAGTCTGCGGAGAGTGGCGGCATACAAATCTAATAAATAATAATAATAATAATTATTATTACTTATCAGAAGATCATTGGCAGCATATCTACCGGTGAAATATATAGTGGTGCAAATTTGGTCTAGCCACCTCTGACTCTATAGGTGCAGAAACCTTGATTTGTCACAGGCATCAGGAACACTGACTGAAAAAGAGTGGTTCCTGTTTTGGCTATAACCTTTTACAATTGAAAACTGCTCTGTTACAACTTCTGTTTAAATTTCAAAGCAAGCAAATAAAAAAAGGACAGATCTGGTTTTTCCGCACAACAAAGAGAAACATAGAAACATAGAAGATTGATGGCTGAAAAAGACCTCATGGTCCATCTAGTCTGCCCTTATACTATTTCCTGTATTTTATCTTAGGATGGATATATGTTTATCCCAGGCATGTTTAAATTCAGTTACTGTTGATTTACTGATCACGTCTGCTGGAAGTTTGTTCCAAGCATCTACTACTCTTTCAGTAAAATAATATTTTCTCACATTACTTCTGATCTTTCCCCCAACTAACCTCGGATTGTATCCCCTTGTTCTTGTGTTCACTTTCCTATTAAAAACACTTCCCTCCTGAACTTTATTTCACCCTTTAACATATTTAAATGTTTCGATCATGTCCCCACTTTCTCTTCTGTCCTCCAGACTATACAGATTGAGTTCATTAAGTCTTTCCTGATACGTTTTTTGCTTAAGACCTTCCACCATTCTTGTAGCCCGTCTTTGGACCCGTTCAATTTTATCAATATCTTTTTGTAGGTGAGGTCTCCAGAACTGAACACAGTATTCCAAATGGGGTCTCACCAGCGCTCCATACAGCGGGATCACAATCTCCCTCTTCCTGCTTGTTATACCTCTAGCTATGCAGCCAAGCATTCTACTTGCTTTCCGTACCGTCTGACTGCACTGTTCAAGAGTCAAGAACAATGACAGCATCTCAAGCAGCCAAGCTTACCTCCTCACGCAGCATTGTGAAGAGGAAACTCATAAGGACCGCATGCTTGCGTGGATATTTTTGACAGAGGGCGCTGATAGCTTGAACCACCACAACCTAGACGAAATCGAGGAATTAAAGAAGAAGCATGAACAACTAGAATTGTCCCCATCAGCCATTCCATCCCACAGCATGAAGGCCTAAAAGAAGTAATTTAGGCGATGAAGGCCTAAAAGAAGTAATTTTCCCATGCCTTGAACTCATCTGAGATTTCAGACATGAACGAGGAGATCTGCTTCATGAGGCGGTCAATGCTACTTTCACTGCCAGTTTTCAGTAGGGTTGTGATGGCCAAGGTAGCAATGCTGCGATTGGAGTCGGTCACAAGATTCTCCAAGTCAAGGTTACAGGCAGTCACAGCTGACGGGTGCTTCATTGCAACCTAATAAAGGGAAAACAAAGTAGAATTTACCTCATGCAAATCAGGTGACCTTGACATCATTGATATACAATTAAATGTACATAAATTAAATGTGAATGAGCCAGATACAACTATGTCTAGCTATTTGCTCCTAATTCCCTCATACACTTTGCTTGCTTCTCGCTCATTCAGTCTTCATCTCTTCAATCCTATTTTTTTCCTGATAAGTTTTATGCTTAAGACCTTCCACCATTTTTGTAGCCCGTCTTTGGACCCGTTCAATTTTATCAATATCTTTTTGTAGGTGAGGTCTCCAGAACTGGACACAGTATTCCAAATGGGGTCTCACCAGCATTCTATACAGCGGGATCACAATCTCCCTCTTCCTGCTTGTTATACCTCTAGCTGTGCAGCTATGCAGTTTCCACTAATCCAGATTCTTCTCCTTTTTAGTAAAATTACAGTTTACTCACCAGAATCTTCAATCAAAGTTTGATCCTGGGATATTTTGGGGGGAGGGGGGGGAGGAATCTACCTCTTTTTTAAAAAAATTGAAATGCAGGAGCCAGCCTGCCTATATTTGGAAAAATAAGATTTGCTAAGTATCCCAAGAAGATAGTGAAGTACAGTGGTACCTCAAGATACGAACCCCTCGTCTTACGAACAACTCGTGATACGAACCCGGGGTTCAGAAAAAATTTGCCTTTTCTTACGAACTTTTTTCGAGTTACGAACGCCAAACCCGAACTTCCGGGTTCGGCGTTCGGAGGCTCCTAGGAAGCCGCCCGGCTGTTTTAAAAGGTGACAGCCGGGCTGGGGGGCTTCCCAGCAACCTCCCGAACCCCGAACTCTTGCCGAACTTCCGGGTTTGGGGTTGGGGGGTGGTGCTGGGAAGCCCCCCAGCCCGGCTGTCACCTTTTAAAACAGCCGGGGGGGGCTTCCCAGCAGCCTCCCGAAGCCGAACGCGGAAGTTCGGGTTTGGCGTTTGGCTTCGGGAAGCTGCTGGGGAGCCGCCCGGCTGTTTTAAAAGGTCACAGCTGGGCTGGGGCGCTTGCCAGCAGCCCCGACTCCCCGCCGCTCACCCATGGCCGGCAGAAGATCGCTCTTGCCTGGCTTCCCCGCGAGGCATCAGGTCAGCATTCTGTGCGGATGGGCGGCGGGGAAGCCGGCGGCTGTGGCAGCTGCTGCAGGAGGCTTTCCCCCTCCTCGTCCGCCGCCCGCCCGCCCAGAATGCTGACCTGATGCCTCGTGTGAAGCCGGGCAAGAGCAATCTTCTGCCGGCCATGGGCGAGCTACAATAGGCTTTCACGTCCTTCGCCCGTGCCTGGCGGGAGGTGAAGAGTGCTTTGCCCAGTGCAAAGTTGACAGCAAGCAGCTCCGCAGTCGCCAAAGGAGGCTTAACCGCACCCCTCTGTCCCACCCATCGCCCGTGGCTGGCATAACCTCCTCCTGCCTATCCCCGCTCTTCTGCTGGCCACGGGCGATGGGTGGGACAGAGGGGTGTGGTTAAGCCTCCTTCGGCGACTGCGGAACTGCGCGGCTTTGCCTTTTGCTGGGAGGGCAAGTGAAGCGCCGGATCTCCTGCCTTTTGCCCAGCCAAACCCCCAAATGTCTCCGCTGTAGCAGCTGCTACAATAGACTTCCACGCCTTTCGTCCGTGCCTGGCGGGAGGTGAAGAGTGCTTTGCCCAGTGCAAAGTTGACAGCAAGCAGCTCCGCAGTCGCCAAAGGAGGCTTAACCCCACCCCTCTGTCCCACCCATCGCCCGTGGCCGGCATAACCTCCTCCTGCCTATCCCCGCTCTTCTGCTGGCCACGGGCGATGGGTGGGACAGAGGGGTGTGGTTAAGCCTCCTTCGGCGACTGCAGAACTGCGCGGCTTTGCCTTTTGCTGGGAGGGCAAGTGAAGCGCCGGATCTCCTGCCTTTTGCCCAGCCAAACCCCCAAATGTCTCCGCTGTAGCAGCTGCTACAATAGATTTCCACGCCTTTCGTCCGTGCCTGGCGGGAGGTGAAGAGTGCTTTGCCCAGTGCAAAGTTGACAGCAAGCAGCTCCGCAGTCGCCAAAGGAGGCTTAACCCCACCCCTCTGTCCCACCCATCGCCCGTGGTCGGCATAACCTCCTCCTGCCTATCCCCGCTCTTCTGCTGGCCACGGGCGATGGGTGGGACAGAGGGGTGGGGTTAAGCCTCCTTTGGCGACTGCGGAGCTGCTTGCTGTCGACTTTGCACTGGGCAAAGCACTCTTCACCTCCCAGAACCCCACCCCTCTGTCCCACCCATCGCCCGTATCCGGCATAACTTCCTCCTGCCTGTCCCCGCTCTGGCAGAAGAGCAGGGGCAGGCAGGAGGCAGTCTTTAACATGCCGCAGAGGCTCTGGAGCGCCGCCTGGTCTTCGCAGCACTGGCTTTCGCCCTTGTTGCGTTCGCGAGCTTTCATTCCCAGGAAGCTCTCCGAGCTCGGGAAGGATCCCACGGTCAGTCGGCTGCGGGCGGGAGGAAGGCGAATGCGGTCAGGAGGCTGGGAGGGAGGCGGAGAAAGGGATCAATGTAAAAGCGCTGGGCTGGGAACGTCTTTGGCCAATTAGCTCCTGGAGCGTGGAGGCTGCCTCCCTCCTCCTCCCGTATTCCGCCTCCCTTCCCTTTGAGTCATTGCAGCCGGACAGTAACTGTCTACCCAATCCACCCATGAGGCTCCCTCTGGGCAGTCTGCACTGTCTCTCTCCCCCCCCCGTCTCCCCCCTCCTCTACCCACCCCCGAACGATCTGAATGCCGGCAGCAATGAGGCAAAAGGGGTGAGTTTTCTGCTTGCACGCATTAATCGCTTTCCCATTGATTCCTATGGGAAACATTGTTTCATCTTACGAACTTTTCACCTTACGAACCTCGTCCCAGAACCAATTAAGTTCGTATCATGAGGTATCACTGTATAAGAAAATTAAGCTTCCCTCATGAAGAGAATTTCATAGGTAAACAGAAAGCAAGGATTCATCTTCTGATCTACCTACATTGCCACATGGACAGACATTGGGCCTCAGATGAGAAACTTAGAATAACCAGCAGCCAGAGATGCTTGGATTCCAAACTGAGTCTTCAGAAAGCAATCACTAACAGCTAAAGCTCTAGCTTTCAGGTTCCATTTCTTTGATCCATCTTACCTTGTTGAGGGTTCGGACGGCTGCATAGCGAAGAGCTGCTTTGGGTGAACTACAGAACAACTGCAACACTAGGAAAGGTAACATTGATAAGACATTAATCTCACCGTTTCATAAAAGGACGATTCAGATCCATTATTAGCAGCCTCATTATATAAAGATACCAGGGAAATGGGAAAATTATGCAGAAAAGAATGTCTTATATCATTCAAAATGGCTCCAAAGAAGGAATACTTTTACGTCTTACTTTAAATAATTTATAAACTATCCACTGGGGATTACAAGTAGTATCTGCTTCAGTTCCTTCTTTGTTTCCCTCATTAAGCTTCTTTCCTCTTTCAAAAAACCTTTTTTTTTACTATATTACAAGATCAGGCCCTTTTACTGAGACAGTTAGATGGAGGTAATATACTACACACACACACATTTTCCCATAGAGCAACAGTGAGGTACTCTATGAGTTGTCACTATATTGATACTACTATGCAATACAGTCCAACATCTTGTTGCTTATATCCTAAGATTTTTATTAATATTGATCGTTTCTTCATTGCTTATTTGACCCCTATGACAATCATTAAATGTCGTACCACATGATTCTTGACAAATATATTTTATTTTATGTACGCTGAGAGCATATGCACCAAGACAAATTCCTTGTGTGTCCAATCACACTTGGCAAATAAAATTCTATTCTATTCTATTCTATCTAAACATGAAGCAACATGGCTGAAAGTTTTAGTAACCTTACATAAACACAGTAACAAAGTTCATTTTTCATCCAGTAAAACTTCATCTAGAATTAATTAGCCAAACCAAAACATGTCAAGTAACCCAGCAAACCTTAGGCATGAAATAATTTTAAAAAAAGAGATGTCACTATTACCAGATACAGCAGGTGCTAGTTCCTTAGCAGTGCATTCAGGCAGGTTAACAATGGCTGATGCAGCTTCATAGACCACCATCTCATGCTTGTTCCTTAAGCAGTTTTCAATGAAATCAAACAGTGGACTATCCCGGCTAGGAAAAAGAAATAAACAAACAAAAACCCCAAGAAAAATAAATATTAGATTCAAACATCCCTTATTTAAACACTTGGATCGCATTTAAACACCGATGACTGGTTCTTTTTCCTGTGATCCAAGTTCAGTTTATAAATATTGGGTTGAAATTGCTGTACAAACCCCAGAATTCTTTAAATTTAAACAGACCATTGCAGATTATAAAGTATTACTAAATCGTCAATAATTCATCCTGCCCAATCTTGGTTTGAGAGAATACAAGTTGAAGAAAATTAACAGATTGCTAATACAGTATCTTTGCTAATATATCTGTAATGTTTTAAGGACATATCAACAGAGACAGTGGATTATGCAATTGTGGCTTTATTGGAGGCCAAAAAAATACAATATGGTACAGAATAAGCATTTGGACATGTGTAGTTGGGGTGTAGTTTGGATATGAGGTTGATGAGAACATGTATTGGACTAGAAGTCATGGTCTCCCAGTTTCTAGCCTGGTGCCTTTAAGCAGTTAACTGGCTCTTTAGACCAGGGGGGTCAAACTGGCAGTTCACAGGCCGCATGTGTCATACTCAGGCCATACCCATCCCAGTTCCATGGAGGGAAAAAACATCGTGAAACATCATGTGACAGCAACATGCCGTCAACAAAATAAAACAGTTCATGACAAATCTAAATTATAATTTAAAATATTAAAAAAAACCCATTTACTAAGCAAACATACATAAAAACAAACATACCATGCATAAATTGTATATGCCCGGGGGAGATGTCTCAGTTCCCCCATGCCTGACGACAAAGGTGGGTTTTAAGGAGCTTACGAAAGGCAAGGAGAGTAGGGGCAGTTCTAATCTCTGGGGGGAGTTGGTTCCAGAAAGTCGGGGCCGCCACAGAGAAGGCTCTTCCCCTGCGGCCCGCCAACCGACATTGTTTAGTTCCAGCACGCACGTGATTTTCGGCCTTTTGGAGGGTGGATTAGACAGATTCATGGATGCCAGGTGTATCGGTGGTTATTGAAACGGATGTCCATGTTGGTTGAGGCAGGCAGGATTCCCTTGGGTACCATTTGTTGGGGGTCAGTGGAAAGGGAAGGTCTTGCCTTCTCTTTCTGCTCAAGATCCCCATGGACAATTGGTGGGACACTGTGTGACACAGAATGCTGGACTCGATGGGCTTTGGCCTGATTCAGCATGACTCTTCTTATGTTCTTATTATGTAAGCCATTTTCACCCCCCTTCCAGGTTTCAGAAACCCTCCTGAAGCTTGAGGATGGAGAAAGCGGCTTAACAGGAAGTCTGGAGGCTTCACTGAGACCTGTGTGCATACTGGGGGGGGGGGGGGGGGGATTGTGCACATAGGGGGAAAGGCATTGCATTATGGCTGTGGGTGCACGCACACCCTTTTGGCACCTGAGCCAAAAAAGGTTCACCATCACTGCTACAGACCTTCATACATACATCATATTTTGAAGACAGAGAGATGTCCCTTTCTTACCCTCCAGCTTCTTCTTCAAGCAGTTTACTGGCGACTCGAATCATCATGCAATAGGCAAAAGGGGACTTCAACCCATGACGCATGAACTTGTTTAGCATCTTGTTGACAGCCAAGCGATCGTTCTTACGGATGTGGTACAGCAAGCCAAGAGCATGATACTGGAACAAGGTAGCAAAGTAAGATAATCTGTCAACTTTGTTTCCATATTTGTACACATAAATTCATCAAACCACACAGCATTATACACTCTTATAAAAAATCTTACTTGGACCATGATATTGTCACTAGATGCTGCCTCTTGAGCTTCATTCACCCAACGTTTGACTATATCAAAACTCGTCTTTAGAAGGTGCTGTAAAGGAAGAAGGCCAGAGAACATATCAAGAAGTTGCTTCAAATGTCAAACAGAAACAGTGCAATTGGCATAAAATAGTCATCCCCCCCCCCCAAATTAGAAGTTTAGTAGCCAGGAATTGCATTACATCATCATTTTTCTATTCTCTCTCTCTCTCATCTAAAATAGGGACAGTTTATGCCTTTAAAATAATTTAGCAAAACCACACAGCCACATCCTTGCCTTTTCCAAACAAAAATATTTCTCCATCAGTTAAGAATGGCCATTCTACTATTTACAGAATCGACAAAGAACTATTCATCTGTCAATTCTTTCAGGTGAAGTTTTCTGTCATAATTTTCACCTTTTTTTTTGGAAAAAAAGTGTCCTGTTGGACAATGAGCACTCCTATTTCATAAGTTCTGCAAGCACTTACGTACCAAAGACGACACCAAGGCAGAGCTGGACACACTGGGAACCTTGTCGACGATTGCCTGCTTCATGTAGCGCTCAATAGATTGCAGCATGGTGGTCTGCAGGGAAGAGAGAGCACGGAGGGATGGTTGGAAAGGACATAGAAGAGCATCTGCCCAGACTCTCAAGAATGGACAAAGACCATAGTGAAGGAGCAAACAATGCAGGAGAAAGACAGGGAAAACCCATGAAGAAGAAAACAAAGGAAGATGCAGATAATGATGGGAAAGAAGAAAAAAATGACAAAGATAGCAAAAGATACAAAAGTGTCATACGTACGTCTGTAATTTGACAGAGCGCTCGCACAGCAGGGCCTCTATAGTTGTCATCCTTTCCTGTCATATCTTTTGTTAAGCTGGACAAAAATGGAATAGAGATGTTAATCTTCTCATCGTTCCTATCACCCATCTCCTCCTACTTATGACTATATGATTAACTTGTTGCTTGTATCCTTACAATTTATATTAATATTGTTTCCTGATTGCTTATTTGTGACAAACATTAAGTGTTGTACTTCATGATTCTTGGCAAATGTATCTTTTCTTTCATGTACACTGAGAGCATATGGACCAAAGACAAACTCCTTGTGTGTCCTATCACACTTGGCCAATAAAGAATTCTATTCTATTCTATTCTATTCTATTCTATTCTATGTTTTTAATAGGAAAGTGAACACAAGAACAATGGGGTTAGTTGGGGGAAAGATCAGAAGCAATGTGAGAAAATATTATTTGACTGAAAGAGTAGTAGATGCTTGGAACAAACTTCCAGCAGACGTGGTTGGTAAATCCACAGTAACTGAATTTAAACATGCCTGGGATAAACATATATCCATCCTAAGATAAAATACAGGAAATAGTATAAGGGCAGACTAGATGGACCATGAGGTCTTTTTCTGCCGTCAATCTTCTATGTTTCTATTCTATTTCTGTTATAGTATTACAGGTAGTCCCCGACTTACGATGGGGATCCATTCCCACGGCCTGTCGTAAGCCGAGTTTGGTATAAGTCGGAATATTCCAATTTACATGAATATTCCAATTTACACCGCGGCGGCGGCAGCTTCTTCAAGGAACCAACAGCTGGTCCTTTTTGGAGCTGCGTTGCTGCAGCCTCTGAGGCTGCTGCCGCCGCCTCCATTCAGGCGAGGAGATCTACGTGATGGGCAGCCTCGGAGGCTACAGCAACACAGCGCCGATAAGGACCGGCTGTTGGTACCTTGAAGCCACCGCCGTCTCTGTTCGGGCGAGGGGATCTGCGCGGGGTCTCTGAAGCCACCGCCCACTGCGGAGATCCCTTCGCCTGAATGTAGGAGGCGGCGGCAGCAGTGGCTTCAAAGCTGTTCCCAGGTTGTCGTAATGACGAAATGTCGTATTTTGGGGACAACGTAACCCAGGGACTACCTGTATGTATTTACTTATATTTATATTTAAATTTATATATTTAGTATTATGTATGTATTTAGGGTAACAGAATACCCTATGCAACTAGACTTACAATCCTAGGTTTAGAAAGCTTATAACTACATCGCCTTAAGCACATTCTAAGCATAGCCCGTAAAATAATCTGTCCTTCCTGTCAATGACTACTTCAGCTTCAACCACAACAGATACAAACTTAAAGTAAACCGCTCCAAACTCACCTGCAGAAAATACATCTTTAGTAACCAAGTAGTTAATGCATGGAACTCACTACTTGACTCTGAACTATCATCACCTAAAACCCAAATCTTTACCCTTAGACTATCCACTGTTGACTTCTCTCAATTCCTAAGAGGTCAGTAGGGGGCATGTATAAGTGTACCAACGTGCCTTCCGTCCCCTGTCCTAATGTTTCTCTCTTACTGGTATCAAGTATATAATATCTTTGTATACTACCAATACGTACTTGACTAAACAAACAAACAAATTCTATCAGGTGTTAGACTCCAAGAATTGGCTTCCCTGGGCATCTGAATTGGAATATAATGTCTTTCAATACATAGGTGTTGTGTACATCACACAGACATACACAATGCATATTATCAATATAATATTTCAATGTATAAACACTGAGAGAGTGAGATCAGATCCACCCATTGCACTAAATCATTAACCCTGCTTTATAGATCCCAGTAGTTGGGTGTGTAGCACATGCTAATACAAGTGAAACAACACACACGTGTATGTAACACACATATGCACGCAGAATTATTGTTGAATAACATTGGCATGCATCACTTTTAATATTCTGAATATGGTTAATGTACTAACCTTACTTCCTTATCATTATTATTAATTATAAATAATATAATTAATAAGCAAAACATTTGGGAAGAGAGGAGAGAGTATCAAAACATATCTTGCTGTATGTGTTTGGATAACTCAAACCAATTAAGTGGTGAGGACTTTTTATATAAACATTTCAATAGCTTTTTAAAGCTACCATTTATTTTTACTTGCTAATGACTCATTTCGTTATCTCTGTTTAGTACTGCTGCTCCTCCCCCACAGGTTATATGATTGAAATGTTGTAAATGTTTGATTGAGTCAAGAAGAGAATTACCTGCTTGTTACTATAATGACATCTTCCGAAATGCTAGACATCTCTTTGATGGTCAGGTAACACATTCTGCGGAGAGTTGGCTAGCACAGAGAACAAACCACAGAGAACAAACTTAGAATGCACAAATATTGACAAGACGTACAGAGTGGCCAATATTGCAGGGAAAGATGAGCTCCCTATATATTTTGCATCTGGATGACACAAATCAAACCTGAGAAGGTGCATAGGAAACAAGAAGTAGGAAATATTTTGTCCAGAGACGCAGGGCATGTGCAAATGGAGCCTGGCATCAAGCCATCCTGAGAACATGTTGTCATCCCAACAGTGACATCAATCCCTAGTGAGCTCAGCATATTGCCAAGGCCACCCTTTCAGAGGCCCAGCAGAGCTCTGACTAGACTAGAGGCGAGCCAGCTACGAAAGCCAGAGGGGGGCAACATCAGTCCCTCTTGAAGGGCTTGTAACTGAAAGATTACGCAAGGGGGAAAGAAAGGGAATGGGTTATCTCCAAAGGAAAACGGGGCCTCTATAGCGCAAAAAAGTCAAATTGGAAAATAAGGTATGTTTAGAAGCATAGGTTCACGGACTAAACAAAAAACAGAACTACCCGTGTTTTCCCCAAAATAAGGCCCTGTCTTTTTTTTTTTTTTGGAACCCTGAAATAATCACTTGGCTTTATTGCCATGCACTCAAAAGCCTGATTCGGCTTATTAGCAATAGCAGTCTTTGGAGAGAGGGATGGCATACAAATCTAAATAATAATAATAATAAAAATAGAAGCAGCTAGAGAAATTAGTGAAATACGAAGATCTAAAAATCGAGCTGCAACGACTCTGGCATAAGCCAGTGAAAGTGGTCCCAGTGGTTCTTGGCATGCTGGGCACAGTGCCAAAGGATCTCAGCGGACATTTGAAAACCACTGGAACTGACAAAATTTCCACCTGTCAATTGCAAAAGGCCGCTTCACTGGGATCGGCAAACATAATTCGCCGCTACATCACGCAGTCTTAGGTGCTTGGGAAGCGCCCGACTGATGATGAAATACGAAATCCAACATAGTGATCTCGTTTGCTGTGTTGTATTGACATAATAATGATAATAATAATAATAATGATGATGATGATGATGATAATAATAATAATAATAATAATAATAATAATAATAATTTAGACTGATATACCGCTTCATAGTGCTTTTACAGCCCTCTCTAAGCAGTTTATAGAACCAGCATATTGCCCCCAACAATGTGGATCCTCATTTTACCCACCTCGGAAGGATGGAAGGCTAAGTCAACCTTGAGCCGGTGGTGAGATTTGAACTGCTGAATTACAGCTAGCAATCAGCTGAAGTAAACTGCAGTGCTGCACTCTAACCACTGCACCACCCCGATTCTTTTAATTATCAGGGAATGTCTTATTTTGGGGGAAACAGGGTAAAAACACAGGCTTATGGAAAGAAGAATAATAGACATACAGCAATAAAAAAACTATTGTCAATAGGTATACGTTAACTGTGAGATAAGAGAAAAGCATCACCTATAAAAAGTATAAACACTGTAGATGTACTAGAATAAGTTTCAAATAGACTTACAAGTTAGTTTTCTACGAAAGTGTTTAATTAGTGTTTAAGCAACAAACTGATCATACTTGGGAACAAAAGCTTATCCTGTACATGTGTGTAATTTTCTCTCCATAAGAACCCATCACAATGGAACTTCCAAACAGAGTCCCTGCATCCTCTTTCCAGCCTAAGTAAGTGTCAAAATGCACAATGAAAGACTTACATCATTAGACTGGAACAGTTTTGTCATTGCAAAGAACGATTCGGTGGCTTCCATCACACCAAGATGCTCTCCCTAGAATGGAAAGAAAAACACACATCTATTAGTATTTTATTTATTTATTTATTTATTTATTATTTAGATTTGTATGCCGCCCCTCTCCGCAGACTTGGGGCGGCTCACAACAAAATAAAACAATTCATGACAAATCTAAATTATAGTTTAAAATATTTTAAAAAACCCATTTGCTAAGCAAACATACATACAAACATACCATGCATAAATTGTATATGCCCGGGGGAGATGTCTCAGTTCCCCCATGCCTGACGACAAAGATAGGTTTTAAGGAGCTTACGAAAGGCAAGGAGAGTAGGGGCAGTTCTAATCTCTGGGGGAGTTGGTTCCAGAGAGTCGGGGCCGCCACAGAGAAGGCTCTTCCCCTGGGGCCCGCCAACCGACATTGTTTAGTTGACGGGACCTGGAGAAGGCCCACTCTGTGGGATCTAAGTGCCTGCAAGTGGAAGACTTAGCCAAGAGAGGCTCAAGACTAGAATTAACCCAGCTGAGAGGAAAAGTTAGTGAGAGTCGATGATTCCACCACAAAGTCTCACCTTTCATGTTGCCTCAGACCATGCAGGAGTTCTTTGATGCAACTACTACCGGTAGCTCCCTTATTATTGAAAAAATAACTGAAGGAATTCTAGCAATGTAGCTTTAATGTTGGCAAGCACAGCAAGATTGTTTAATCAGTATAATAAAGCCCTTGTAAATAAAATCTCCCTTTTACCTGGTTTATGAGATACAAAATCTTTGTGAGGATATGAGCGCATTTCCGAGGATTTATAGGTGTCTCGTTGAATACTCGGGCCTAGGACAGAGGCATAAGAATTTCAGGACATATTCAAGGGCTTTCGCCTTAGAAGAAAAACCAGGCATTATTTGGAAACTTACTTCTTGCAGCACAGCACTTTTTTCCAAGTGTTGGAATGGATTGGAGCCTCCCCCTGCAATGTAAGATAACCAATTTAATTAATAATCAAGGTTTTCACATGGGCAAAATTTCAATTGGGAAAGTCCGGGTTCATTTGCCCCTTAATAAAAATTAACATTCCTGAAAGAAACTTAATAATAAAGGTTGGAATGGTTAAAAGAGGAAGAAATAGGGTAATTCTAAGCAATTATTAATCTTTTCAAGTGCTAATGGAACTGAAATGTCACAAAATATTAACTTAGCCTTGCAATTAAGTGGGACCAATTGCAATTAAAGGACAAGTATCGTTCTGTATTTCTCAACTTTTTATGCAATGCAAAAATACATAAGAAAGGAACAATGCAACTCCCAAACATAAACATACATTTTATTATTAAAAGGATATGTTACAATGAGAAATTAAAAGCTAGGGAGACACATTCTTTACTGTCATATAAGAAGCACATAGTTTCCAGTCACCTGCAATTGTTGCTTTAATTGGTCAATAGAATAGAGCAGAATTCTTTATTGGCCAAGTGTGATTGGACACACAAGGAATTTCTCTTTGGTGCATATGCTCTCAGTGTACATAAAAAATACATTTGTCAAGAACAATGAGGTACAACATTTAATGATTGTCATAGGATATAAATAAGCAATCAGGAAACAATCAATATTAATATAAATCATAAGGATACAAGCAACAAGTTACAGTCATACAGACATAAGTGGGAGGAGATGGGTGATAGGAACCATGAGAAGACTTAGTAGTACTACAAGAATAGTAGTCTTAGTGAATAGTTGGACAGTGGTGAATAAATTATTTGTTTAGCAAAGTGATGGTGTTTGGGGAAAACCTGTTTTGGTGTCTAATTGTCTTAGTGTGCAGCACTCTATAGTGTCTTTTTGAGGGTAGGAGTTGAAACAATTTATGTCCAGGATGTGAGGGGTCAGTAAATATTTTCACAGCCTCTTTTTGACCTGTGCAATATACATCTTGATACACCACTCATCTTGATAAGGACTCAGATTATTGGGGGCAATGTACTGACCATTAATTGAACCATTCAATTAATCATCATTCACAGTTACAAAAGCACCAAAAAAATTAATTTACAACATTTTTTCACACCTATGACCTTCTTGTATCTCCATGGTCATATGATTAGATTTGGATACATATTAACTGGCATGTATTTATGATGCTTGCAGTGTCCCAGGTTCATGAGATCACTTTTTGTGACCTTCTGACAAGCAAAGTCAATGGGGATGCCAGACTCACTTGACAACTGTATTATTAATTCAACAGTGATTCACAAAATTCACTGAACAACTGTGTTGCTTACCAACAGAAATTTTGGGCTCAATTGTGGTCATAAATTGAGAATTATCTATACAGTAAAGCAATTATAAACAGCAGCTATTAACAACATTCTTCTCCATGTTATTTCTTTTAAAATTGTCCAAATATATGCCCATCACTTTCATAAGCAAATTATCTGATTTAACAATTCTGTGTTAATGATTCCTTTTTCCTATTGTGATATTCCTTCCATTCATTATGACTTAAATTTTAATTTTCAAAAAAATAAATAAAACTTTTGTTATATTGCCTGGCTTTCCTTCCAGCCCTGCAGTTGAAGATCCTCAAATATTTTAACCTTTAGGTGCTGTTCTAACCATCTGAACCAGGTAAGCAGCTGGCTCTGTGCCTATTCAAGTTATAATATCCTTTTTGATGTACTGAGCAGATTATGCTAATTTCATCCTCAGCTCCTTAATTGTGATGTCTCCAGTTATGTTTAATATCTTTCTTCAAAGTTATGTGGTAAAGTCAATTGCACGGAAGTATTCATTACACCTTCTTCCTAGCCAATAATTAAATGTTCAGTCCCCAACATCGATCCTTTGTATTATTATGATTTTGATTGATTGTACAGTCGGCCAGTTGTTTAGCCTGGATTTGGCATTTTATCCACTTATCGAGTGCCCCTCCCCAGGAGCTGGGATAGACAATGTTGTTGTTTGATGGTGTTACAAGTATTACCTCAGGCTGTAAGCTGTTATGAGTAAAATTGCCTTTTATAACTGATTGATGGTGATTTTATCAATGCCAATTGTGTTCAAATGATGTCCAAATATTTTGGAATGGCAGGCTGGACACCTATTTTTATAGATACAATCTTTGTTTTTCTTTTCCACAGTTGTTCTACTTCCATTTTTAGATCTTTATTTTCTCAGTTCTCTCTCTTCTGTTGTCATCAGATACAACCATGTCCTTTATCCAGACTTTTTTTTTGTCTTTCTTATTGATAATTGTTAAGATTGGGATGTTGTGTGGCAGATCCTTGTCTGCTTCAATTTTTAAGTCCCACAGCACTTTAGCATTTTCATTTTCAATTACAGGTACTAGGTCTATTTTGTAGTCTAACCAGTTCTTGCTTGCAGCAAATGTTATTTCTTGCAAATATTCCAATGCACCATTGTTCCTCTTATTAGTCAATTAATTAGAACTATTTCTATTTCTAATTACTTCTATTAATTAGAACTGCAGAAAAAACAATTGCTACCAACCTGCCTTCCATTGAGGACTGCACGAGTCAAAAAGAGGCCTGTGAAAATATTTACAGACACCTCATATCTGGATACAAACTGTTTCAACTCTTACCCTCAAAATGATGCTATAGAGCACTGCACACTGCAACAGCTAGACACAAGAACAGTTTTCTTCCTGAATGTCATCGCTGTACTAAACAAATAATTTCCTCAACACTGTCAAACTATTTATTAAGTCTGCACTACTATTAATCTTCTCATCATTCCCATCACCATCTCCTTCCACAAATGACTGTAACTTTGTTGCTTGTATCCTTATAATTTATACTGACTGATTCCTAATATGATTTGATTGCTTATATGTATCCAGACTATCATTAAGTATTGTACCTTATGATTCTTGATGAACTTTTCTTTTCTGTATAGAGAGCATGTGCACCAAGACAAATTCCTTGTGTGTCCAATCACACTTGGCCAATAAAATTCTATTCTATTCTATTCAAACTGTGCAATATTTAATTATTATATCACACTCTTTTAAAAATATGATTCAAAGCAACAATCAGATCGAATAGTCTTGTATACTATTTCCCTCACAACAAAAATCCTAAAAACTGGGTTGAGCTGAGAGAGAGTAACCACTCAATAACTTCTAATCTTTGTGTCAGAGGGGAAAGTTTATATTTTAAATTTGTATTTCATCTACCTCATTTTGAAAAGTGACCAATTAAATTTCAAAGTTCTTTTGCTTTTAATAACAATTTGGGAAATAAAAAATAGATTAAATATTCCTATAATTCTGTAGAAAATTCATTCTTTTATAGCAGTGGTCCCCAAACTACGGCCCGGGGCCCGGATGCAGCCCGCTAAGGCCATTTATCCGGCCCACGGGGGAGTCTGTCGGCCTGAAGAAACCCCTGTGGGCTCTGAGCCCCGTCTGGCTTCTCCGGTTGTGTCTGGGGACCACGGCAATGTCCCCTGTAAGGGGTGCTGCCACGCACACCAAAACAATCCGCCATGCAGTCTTTTCCAAGGCCACACTGGGGAGCTGGGCATTGGAGTTGGGGCGGGGAGCGACAAAGAAAGTGCGGGGAAGTCTTTCACCAGTGAAGGTTCGCACACGCCTATGCGCATGACCTCCCCATTCTACTGCCAGCCTGCCATGCACCTGGGGGGATGGGGAGGCTGAGCACTCCGCCGCGAACTTCAGAGAAAGAAGTGGGGAGAAAGAAAGAAAAGGGAAAGGGAAGGGGAAAAGAGGGAGGGAAAGAGAAGTGGAGAGGAAGGAAGGAGAGAGGGAAGGAAGGAAGGTGGAGAAAGAGAGGGAGAGAGAAAGAGAGGAAGAGAGATAGCAAGAGAGATAGTGAGAAAGAGAGAGAGAGAGCAAGAGAGAGAAAGAAAGCAAGAGAGAGCAAGAGAGAGGGAGAAAGCAAGAGAGAGAGAAAGAAAGCAAGAGAGAGAAAGAGAGAGAGAGAAAGAAAGCAAGAGAGAGAAAAAGATTTTGAGTGAGAGAAAGAAAGCAAGAGAGAGAGAAAAGGAGAGGAAGGAAGGAGGGAGGGACGGAAGGAAGGAATGAGAAATGGAGGGAAAAGGAAGGAAGGAAAGAAGGAAGGAAGAAGAAATGGAACAAGGAAGGAAGGAAGAATGAAATGAATGGAGGGGAGGAGGAAGGAAGGACTTTTTTGGGGGGGTGTAATTATTTTTTTAAAAAATTCTCAACATACATTCAAACAATACAGTGTACCATCTAATTTTCCATGAATAAAATGCAGTATTTTGTTAGTAAAGAATATCAATCATTAAAAAAATTGCATTTTTTTCCTAAAGTTGTCATCCATGTACATACTTTTCTTTTAATTAAATTCCCTCCTTAATGTTCCTTCAAAAAGTACACCAATTATATTTCTAACGTATTAACCATTATGACAAAGTGCTTCCTTCTTTCTTTATACATTTTTCTATAAACCAAAAAAATCTTGTATAGACAATCAGATGTTAACAAAAGAAAATTAAAAACAAAACAAACTTTTGTGAATTTCAGACCCCCCTCCTAAATAGTACGTTCCCATTTTATTTTTTACTTTAAAATAAGATGTGCAGTGTGCATAGGGATTTGTTCAGGGTTTTTTTTATAGTCCGGCCCTCCAACAGTCCGAGGGACTGTGAACTGGCCCCCTGTGTAAAAAGTTTGGGGACCCGTTTTATAGTATTACCGCAAAAGGGAAAGAAGATTGCTCTGTAAGATCTAATTTGTCAGTGTTATGTCATTTTCTCTTTGATTAAAAAATCCTACCATGCTGTATTTAGCACAATCAAGAGACACTACAGATAGTCCTCAACTTACAACCACAATTGAACTGAAAATTGTTAAGTGAGAATTTGTTAAAATTTGTTAAATACTACAATCCTTACCATAGTTGTTAAATGAATCACAGCAGTTGATAACTTAAAAATACAAATTCAATTAAATAAATAAAATAAATAAACATACAAATCCAATTAGATAAATAGTAACCTGATTGTTAAGTGAATCTGGCTTCCCCATTGATTTTGCTTGCTAGAAGGTTGCAAAAGGGATCACCTGATTCTGGAACATTGTAACAGTCATAAATATGAACCAGTTGCCAACATCTGCATTTTGATAATATGGCCATAGGGATGCCACAATGGTTCTATCTGTGAAAAACGGCCATAACCTGTTGCTTGTATCCTTAAGATTTTTATTAATATTGTTTCCTGATTATTAGACCCCTATGACAATCATTAAGTGTTGTACCTCATAATTCTTGACAAATGTATCTTTTTCTTTTATGTACACTGAAAGCATCTGCACTAAGAAAAATTCCTTGTGTCCAATCATACTTGGCCAATAAAGAATTCTATTCTATTCTATGTCACTTTTCTCATTGACGCTGTAACTTTGAACAATTACTAAATGAACCATTGTAAGTCAAGGACTACCTGTAGTTCTTTCTTTTAAGAATTATACAGAGTAGATACATTCTTGTTCATTGCAATAATTTACACCACACGTCATACACCTCTGATGCAGTAGCATTTCATTCATAAAACAGGACCTTATTCATTCCCCGATATATTGGATATGCTGCTCCCGTAATTTCAGCAACCTAATGATCCTGCAAAGAGGAGTTATTAGAAAAGTCGGAAACGTTTTTGCTACTATCCGGATTTTTCTGCATCCCGGATGGGGTAGCTCTTTGCAAGCTGGGAATAGGGAGGAGGGAGTAGCCACGCATCCCCCACTCACCTGACTCTTCATCCTTCTTGTCAAATTTCTTTAGCATTCCGTCCGTGGAGGCGCAGAACCGGTTAAAGAAGAAGCGGCGGGAGAAGACACCAGATGAACCTCACCCTAGCCCAGGGGAAGGGGAAGGCAAGAAAGAAGACGCTATGTCGGACAGAACAACAATGATGGGAAACGACAGCGCTAGCTAGACAGTCCGCATCTGCGTGGAAATCTCTTACTTCCTGCACAGGCTTCACTTCCTGCCAGCAAGACAAAGTTGAGACAGCTCAGCATCTCAGTGATTGCGCAGGCGCACTCGTCAACGGGCGGGCTAGAGAGAGCTGCCAGGAGAAAGGCAAAACGATGGGAACAGACCGGACGTGACGTCATGGGCCTTGCAAGTCAATGATCGAGGGCAGCGCTTCAGGCCGGAAAGGAAAAGACTGGCAGCCAATCTCGGGCAGGGCGACAAAGGACGGAAGTGGAGAGGACAGGGAAAGCTGTGCTTTGCACCACTCTCGCATTGGGAACAATCGAGAGAAACCGCATCTCGTTTGTACTGTTTTAGTTGACGCTACCGTTGCTTTTTTTGCTGATGAAGAAGAGATGGAGGTTTCTTTCCCAGACAATCTCCGTTTCCTTTTAAAAACTTCGATTTTTTTTCTTTACTATTTTTGGGGGCTGTCGGTCTGTAATGCTCATTGAAATTTAAATAGAAAAGAAAAGAATAGAATTCTTTATTGGCCAAGTGTGATTGGACACACAAGCAATTTGTCTTTGGTGCATATGCTCTCAGTGTACATAATAGAAAATATACAATGTATACTTTCCAGGCGGGAAAAATATCTGGAGTGGGGAGGGGAGGGGTACCCTGGTTATTGTTCTGACCCAACATAGCCCCCCCACTTTTTCCGTCTCTATTGTTACCTATTTTTGTGTTCCTGAAAAAGTTCAGTTGTTTGCACAATAAACAGGTTCCAATCGTTTTACATTTCCATTATCTGGCATTATCTGGAGGTCTTTAATAGCAATAGCACTTAGACTTATATACCGCTTCACAGTGCTTTACTGCTCTTTACCGCTCTCTAAGCGGTTTATAGAATCAGTATATTGCCCCCAACAATATGGGTACTCATTTTACCCACCTCAGATGGATGGAAGGCTGAGTCAACCTTGAGCTTGGTGAGATTTGAACTGATGCTTGCAGTACTGCACTCTAACTACTGCACCACCAAGGCTCAATTTAAGAAACAGGCTATTCACTTCTCCAGGATGATTTAGTTCAGTGCTTTCTAAACTTGCTAACTAAACTTTGTGGACTTCAACTCCCAGAATTCACCAGCTAGCGTGATTGATAGAAAAGATTTGCCATTGCCTGCTTTGTAGAGAGAATGGCCCAAAGTCACTGTTGTATCCTGAAATGGCTACCTTGTAACTCTGTAAATAGTTTGTTCCTCTTTCCAGCGCTGTCTGAGCCCAAGCAGGAAGTCGCTCCTGATTGGCTCAGACGCGGCCGGCTCTAGCTTTGGCGGGAACCGCAAAAGTATAAAAGAAGCGGTTTCTCCAGGCAGAGTCAGTCGGTACTCGCTGAATTGTCACTTTACCTTGCTGAGCTGTCACTTGTTCTCTGAGCTGAATAAAAGTACCGATTGCTCAAAACCCTGTCTCTGGGTCTACTTCACTGGCGACGAACGAACGGAAGAAACTTCGCGTGCAACATGGACAAAATCCAGATCGGCCAGGCTCCGGAACTTTTCGATCCCGAGAAACTGACATGGGACGAGTACATGGCCACCTTCGAGATCTTCCTCGAGGCGGCGGGAATGCAGGACGCCGGAGCCGATCGCAGACGGGCTATTTTTCTTAACTACTGCGGCGCAGAGATCCGTAGACTTGCCCAAACTCTCACCGAACCGGAACAAGCAAGAACCACAGCGTGGGACGTCCTTCAACAGAAACTAGCGAGCCATTTCAAACCAACCAGACCAGCCATGGTTTACCGGCATCAATTTCACATGATGGCTCAGAGAGAAACCGAGTCGATCAGCCAATTTACAACGCGGCTTCGAACGGTACTTGCTCAATGCAAGTTTAAAGACCCGGAAGCTCGCCTCACCGACGCCTTGGTTTTCGGCATGAAGAGCAACACAGTGAGAAATAAACTCCTCACCGAAGAAGAGCCGACTCTACAAACCGTGATTAAATTAGCGCAGACCGCGGAAGCAGCCGACGCAGCGGCAAGAGAATTAAAAGAGCACGGAAGGCGAGAAATCATTGCCAAAATCGACGCCGAGTCTCCCAGCGCCATGGGAACAGACGACCGCAGCCAGCCAACTAGCAACGGGGACAACTGCCTCCTCCTGCAAGACCAGCCGAGACACCCTAGAGCTACTCACCCAGCCCCCTGCGCGGGCTGCCGGGGAAATCACCAGCGCCATCGATGCCCTTTCCGAGACGCTACTTGCCACCGTTGCAACCGGAGAGGCCACATCGCCATCGCATGCAGGGCAACGGCACCAGAAGAAACTTTTGCCACACAACAATACCAGCGACCTCAAAACCAGCCCCCCCAATCGCGAGAAAGGAGACCGTTCCGCAACTCGGGTCAAAGGAACTACTCAACCGCTAACCGCGACTACAATAGAGGTAACTCTCAATTTTCCGTGAATAACACGGCAACCAAAAAGGGGGCTAAAATTGTTATCTCATTGTTACTGAATAACCAGCCTTGCTCAATGGAGCTGGATACGGGCTCGAGATATACCATCATGCCCTGGGAAAAATTTAAGCTATATATGCCTAATGTGTCTAAGGCTGACCTAACTCAAACCTCTTTGGTGATCAGAGACTTCCAAGGGGGGGTAATCTCGGTCCTGGGAACAGCAAATGTACCTATCGCATTTAAGAATGTTAAATGTACCCTTCCCATGCTTATTGTGACGGGGGCCAAACACTCCCTGCTAGGTCTAGCGTGGATGGAACCGTTGGGGATCGAAATTTCGGGTGTGTGTAATGTAAACTGTGATAATATGCCTAACTTTGTGAAAGAGTTCCCTGAAGTGTTCAGCCCCACCTTGGGATTGTATAAGGGACCCCCCATATCTTTCTCTATTGACCCCAAGGTCCCACCGGTTAGACTGAAACCTCGCAGGGTCCCCCTTCCGCTTCTCCCCAAGCTAGACATACAGCTGGACAAACTCATTAGTCAAGGTATTTTGGTCCCTGTGGAACAGGGGCCATGGGAAACTCCCATAGTGACACCCCTGAAGCCAGATGGCTCTTTAAGAGTTTGCGCTGATTACAAATCAACCCTGAATAAGGCACTCCAACACCACCCCTACCCCATCCCGGTTGTGCAACAACTCTTACACTCCCTGGGGGAGGGGAAAAGGTTCGCAAAGATCGACCTGGCGCAGGCTTACCAGCAACTTCCGGTCGATGAACAAACAGCAAACGCTCAAACGATTGTAACACACAGGGGGGCTTTCAAATGCACGAGGTTACAGTTTGGGGTAAGCATAGCCCCAGGAATATTCCAGAGCATCATGGAACGACTATTGTCAGGGGTAAATGGGGCAATTCCATATTTTGATGACATCTTAATTGCAGGGGAAAACCAGGAAAAGAGTGAACAAAAGAATAAGGGAAGTACTTAAGAGGCTACAGGACAAAGGGTTACGAATCAAGCCTGATAAATGTGTCTGGGGAACTGACAGTATTGAATTCCTTGGGTATAAAATAGATAAAGAAGGTATCCACCCCACAACAGAGAAGCTGAGAGCAATTAGAGAAGCCCCAGAGCCACGAGATAAGAATGAGTTGCAGGCATTTTTGGGCCTCCTTAATTTTTATTCCGTTTTTTTAAAGCAGAAGGCAACAGTAGCAGAGCCTCTCCATCGTTTACTCCAGAAGGAAGCCCGCTGGACATGGGGGAAAACTGAACGTGAAGCTTTTTCTCAAATAAAAAATTTATTAACTTCTAAAAGTGTAGTAGTCCAATATAGTGCTTCACTACCCATTAGGCTCACGTGCGACGCTTCGCCGTACGGCATAGGAGGAGTCTTAGCTCACGTTCTACCTAATAAGACAGAGGCCCCAATAGCATTTTTTTCAAGAAAAATGACCAGCACAGAGAGGAATTATAGCCAGTTAGACAAGGAGGCTCTAGCATTAGTGGCAGGGGTAAAGAAGTTTCACAATTACATTTTTGGAAGAAGCTTTGAGCTAGTCACTGACCACAAACCCCTACTAGGCCTGCTAGCCCCCAACAAGCCCACTCCACCTTTTATGTCTCCAAGACTAATCAGATGGGCTCTTTTCCTCTCAGGATATCAGTATGAGCTCACCCACAAGGGGGGGAAGGAAATCAATCATGCAGACGGCCTCAGCAGATGCCCCATAGCAGACTTAGTAGAAGACCCTGTTCCTTCCACAGATGTGCTAATGATAGAACTCGAGGAAAACCCATTAACCACAGCAAAAGAGGTAGCTGCACACACGCAGCAAGATCAAATCCTTAAACAAGTGGTGAACTGTGTTCTAAAGGGATGGCAAAATGATATTGTTAAACCTGAATTGTGTGATTTTAAAAACAAAAGGCTTGAATTATCATATGTAAAAGGTTGTTTGCTGTGGGGGGATAGAGTGATCATCCCCAAATGCCTAAGGGAAAAGGTACTCAAAATGTTACACGTGGGCCATCCTGGGATTGTCAGGATGAAGAGCCTAGCAAGGGGGCATTTATGGTGGCCAGGGCTAGATGCTGATATTGAAAGTTGGGTTTCAAAGTGTGACCCGTGCCAAGAGTCAAGGCCCAGTCCCCCCAAAACAACTCCGGCTGAGTGGGAACAGCCTGCTGGTCCTTGGTCTAGGATCCACATTGATTTTGCTGGCCCAGTTGGGTCTCAGTATTTTTTAATAGTGGTTGATGCTTTCTCCAAATGGTTGGAAATAATAGCAATGAACAACATAACCACAAGTGCCACTATCAAGGTATTGAGCAGACTGTTTGCATCCCATGGTTGCCCCGATCTCTTAGTGTCTGACAATGGGCCACAGCTAACAGCCAGGCAATTCGAATTATTCCTAGATGGCCTAGGGGTCAGGCATGCCCTCATCTCGCCTTACTCGCCCTGGGCTAACGGGTTGGCAGAACGTTACGTACGGGTGGCAAAGGAGGCATTGCACAGGTCAGGCCCTGGGGATGTGCAACAAAACTTGGACCAATTCTTACTAACCCAGCACATTACCCCGAACTCGCACACACATGTAAGCCCTGCAGAGTTATTGATGGGAAGGAAGTTGAGGTCACCATTAGACAGGTTAAATCCAAGATTCTGTGTTAATAATAACCAAATGTGTATGAAACCAGAAAGAGAAATGTATTTGGGACAAAATGTATATGTAAAATGTTTTGATGGAAATGTAAACTGGATGAAAGGAATTATTGTTAAGCAAAACGCACCCAAGACTTATGTTGTTAAACTAGAGGATGGTCGTTTGTGGAAACGACACATAGACCACATTCGGAAACGAACTGAAAATCAATTGCCACAAACCGCTGACATGGACTCTCCCCCTTCAACAGACTTTAGTACATTGCCCGAACTAAGAAACACGCAAAGAGACTTATCGGGCCAGGGGGAACCATCCAGCGACGCCGAGCCATCCTCGTCCTCCGAAGCCTTCGTCGGGCCCGCCAGGCCAAGCCCGCCGCACCGGGAGAACCGCGGCGAGCCATCCTCCACAGTCAGTGGCGAAGGAGAAATTGAACTGCGCAGGTCAGCGCGAGAGCCTCGGAGGCCTCACCGATTGGACGACTTCGTCACATGGCTTTCTTGATGGATGAGTCCAACTATGAGGGGAGGGGTGTTGTATCCTGAAATGGCTACCTTGTAACTCTGTAAATAGTTTGTTCCTCTTTCCAGCGCTGTCTGAGCCCAAGCAGGAAGTCGCTCCTGATTGGCTCAGACGCGGCCGGCTCTAGCTTTGGCGGGAACCGCAAAAGTATAAAAGAAGCGGTTTCTCCAGGCAGAGTCAGTCGGTACTCGCTGAATTGTCACTTTACCTTGCTGAGCTGTCACTTGTTCTCTGAGCTGAATAAAAGTACCGATTGCTCAAAACCCTGTCTCTGGGTCTACTTCAGTCACCTAACTGACTTTGTGCTTAAGGTGGAACTAGAACTCAGTCTCCTGGTTTCTGGCCTGTTGCCTTAATCACTACACCCTTATGTCCAACCTTTTTCTTGCCTTGGGCTGTCTTGAGTGAAGAGGAATACTTTTGAGCAGTGTACAAAATGTGTAACATAGTAACTACTGCCAAAAATCACATAATGTTAAAAGTTTACAGTCTTGAGTCATGTTACCCATCTGGGGCTGCATGTGGCCTATGGACTGCAGGTCAGACACACCTGCATTATATCAAACCTTATGTTTAAGATGTGTTTCATTAAGATCCCCCCCCCCCTTGTGCTAAGCTTAAGGGCAAACCAAAGGAATTGCTGCAGTTCCTTTTTCTCTGATCAGACAAAAGGGTATTGTCAGTTGAAGGAATTAAAAGATGCACTCCACATTTATTATTTCTAAACTAGTTCAATAAATTCTCAGTACCAGTACAACTTCTGAAAACATATGGCTAAAGTATGCTGTGAAAATGCTCATCTAGACAGCACGACTATTGCCTGTATCATACAAAACGTATTTCAGCATTTACTTTCTAAATAATTAAGATGCATTCACTATTGATAGGTCCAACATTTATTATTGTTGCTGTTTTATTAGTAGTATTAAATGACATGGTAATGAGAATTCCTTGTGGTTGCCAATTGTCCTTGTGGAACGTGAACTGATTGGCAACCCTTGCAAACACTCCCTCTACCACTGCTGTTTGACATTGAGAGAAATATGCGGTATCCCAAGAGAAAGACACCTACCATAGCTTAAGTTGTCCTCAAAGAACATGTTCAGCGCTGTGAGGAATCCCAGTGGCTGTAAGGAGAGCTTTTTCTTAACTGTGTCCTGTAAGCACAGAGCGTAAATGCTCTTGTGTACTTTGCACCAAACTGCCAGCCACTGTTATCTCAAAGTTCTTAAAACATTGGAATCAGGGTTCAGTTAAAGGTGAGAATTCTTCTTTGCAAGAGCAAAGAAGAGTATATTAGGCAGCCTGACCAGTTGCTCAAGGGAAAGATTTAAATCCAATTCGCATTACAATGCAATTGGTTGGATTGATGACACTTTTAAGGTTGCTTTTCTGATGTAGCCTATTTTCACCTGAAATTCCTGAATCTAATCAGTAATGATGGAAGCCTGATTGCAACAGGAGGTGGTGAATCAAATTAGGTTATATACTGCAATCTTCTCCAGTCTGACAACTTGAGAACTAAAATTATTATTTTTAGTATTGCATAGCCCGTTTCTATTTGTTATCTTTTGTATTCTGGTACTTTTTTAAAAAATCTCAAAATAAAAAAAAAGAACAAAGGACAATTGTACAGGTCACCTAAATGTAATGAATGTAGAAATATGTCCATCTTATTAGCTATCAAATTCCAGTTTTATTTATTTATTTGATTTGATTTGTATGCAGCCCCTCTCCATAGACTCAGGGCGGCTAACAACAGTGATAAAAACAGCATGTGACAATCCAATACTAAAACAGTTAAAAACCCTTGTTATAAAACCAATCATACATACAGACATACCATGCATATATTGTAGAAGCCTAGGGGGAAAGAATATCTCAGTTCCCCCATGCCTGACAGCAGAGGTGGGTTTTAAGGAGCTTACGAAAGGCAAGGAGGGTGGGGGCTATTCTAATCTCTGGGGGGAGTTGGTTCCAGATGGTCGGGGCCGCCACAGAGAAGGCTCTTCCCCTGGGCCCCCCCAAACGACATTAGTTGACGGGACCCGGAGAAGGCCCACTCTGTGGGACCTAACTGGTCGCTGGGATTCGTGTGGCAGAAGGCGGTCCCGGAGATAATCTGGCCCGGTACTGCATTAATGTTAGTAAAAGCATCCTGTAAGTATGCCAGTCAATTGTGCCCAATTTCAGTATTGGGAAATATGGACAGGACCACAAAAAAGCATTCTGCAGCTTCTTCAGACCAAAGGCTACAGATCGAAGGTGGCAATATGATGTGTGGGCTTAAAGGTAGGGGAAAATATCTGTGATGAGCCTAACAAAGTCAATAAACACACTTGATTGAATGAGGTACTATATACTTTTATTTGATTAGCACATTCGGATTTTTGCACCATAATATCATTAATAGAGGAATCTTACATAGAGCAGAGAAAAATTCTGCAGTGATATGTACATTCAATATTTTGAAAATACAACAGTGATAAATAGCTATAGCACCATATATACGTACACCAAGGTTGCTCTCTTTGGCCAAGATTTTTTGCTTTCTTAAGCATATTGGTGAGAAGAAATTAAACATGTTAGTTTACTGTAGTTTACCTGGACCTGTTATCCACATTTGGCGTAGAATTGCTGCAACAATGTGAATGAGTAGATAATTAAGAGAGTCATCGGTTTTGCAAGAGGCTAAATGAATTGCCCTTCTTATATAGTCCTGATGACATTCAGGGTGGTGGATGAGGTTCTACAGAACATTTCTGAAGCAGCAGCTTTCTATGCAGAAATCAGTAGAAGCACTCTTTGCCATCTCAAGGTAAAATAAATCCACACGTTCATGCCTTTCCTAAGAAGGAGGAGTGGCTCTAGGTTAAGGTTGAGTAGATATTGTCCTAGAGACATCAAATTTTAGGAGGCACCAGAATTGAAAAGACTTCTAAAAAACAATAAAATAAAAAAGTTTTAAAGTGGTTAACTGCTCACGTTGTGTGTCACTGTGTTTGCTTGAGGATTAAATATAGTTCTGCAGTGTAAATAAGATTACAGAGCATAAGATGACAATGCCTAAGGAAAGAAAAAAAGTTGCCTGGGATTGAAAATCACAAGGGGCTTGAAAATCTAAAGAAAAACAGAAGCAAGAGGGTGCCTTTTTGAAATTCCTAACAACCGGAAGAACATCCAGACCATAGGGGGCGCCAGAATAGAACTTTGCCTAAGGCACCAAACTGTCTAGAAGTGGCCTTGAAAAGAGGGGAAAGAAGCAATAGACTACAGGTAGCCCTCAACTTACAACAATTTGTTTAACTATAGTTCGAAGTTACAATGGCACTGAAAAAAGAGACTTATGACCATTATTCACAGTTATGGCCATTGCAACATATCCAGGGTCACATGATCAAAATTCAGAAGCTTGGCAACTGCCTTATACTTATGACGGTCACAGTGTCCTGGAATCATGTGTTCCCCTTTTGCGACCTTCTATCAAACAAGTCATTGAGGAAGCCAGATTCACTTAACAACCATGTTACTAAATGGCTGCAGTGATTCACTTAACAACTGTGGCAAAAGAGGTCGCAAAATGGGGCAAAATTAAGTTAACACATATCTCCACTGAAATTTTGAGTTCAATTGTGGTCCTAAGTCGAGGACTACTTGTAGATAGTGGCAATTCAAAGTAAGTTCAATTGTAAGGGAAAAAATGGGAAACAATTATGTTTCTTTTATAACTATGTAGTGCAACCATATATGGAATAGCTCTAGTTGTCTTAGAGCACCATGTATTTCAAAAGACATGAAAAATAATACGGTATTCTCCAAGACATATGGCATTCTTTGTCAATGGATATGATGGTCGACCTTAGCTTCAATTAATTTAGTAAAATATTAGCCACATTCACAGGATGAAACAATTCTTAGTCACAGAGTTGAACTTCTACTGCTCCTGGTAATAGACAGTGAATTGTTCTCAATGTGCAAATCTAATTTTTCAGTTATTTTTCATAATACAAAATATATGAATTTTTGCAACTTTGAATTTTACCATCCTTGCCACCATTATTTTGTAATTCATGGAATCTGGACACAAAAGCAATTCAGACCTAAATCCAACCTCCTGACATTATTTTGTTCAAGAATTGAAAAATTAAGGAATTCGAGTACTCTAAAGGCGCCCTGGAAAACTGATAGCAGGGAAAAGGAAATGCTTTGGGAAAAGATACTCCATTCCATGACCATTTTATTTCTGATCTATAGTATCTCAGGCGCAGAAAAAAACTTTCTGAGACTTTATTTATTAACAATAAAAAGTCATAAGTGGTGAAAACAGAGTTTAGGGGAGTGCGCCTTAATAATGGAATAAATTCATGGAAAGAAGTTTAACATGCCTGTGAATCAGAAGACTTTTGTATCTATATGATTGGAAGACATTTTAGCCTCTCAGAATTAGCCTGGGTGATACCGTCTAGTTAGTTTTTTATTAATCTACTCGTAGAGGAATAATATATAGATTTATAACCCTGCAAGTTGCAAGCAGAATCAGATTTTGGTCAGGCCACAATACATTCCACGTGTCATTAGTTAACCAGTATCAAATAAGTTAAAGAACTCTAATTTAAAAATATGTCTTTTCTTTACATTATACATAACAGATGGTATGCATATATTTCCCATTTGCTTAAAAAAACACCTTAATTTAAAAAAATAATAAATCAAGAGCAACAAAACTACAGTTGTTTTTTTTAAAAAAGAATAGCACCGTTTCTCTGCTCCACTGAAGCAGCCCACACACAAATGATCTACGCGTACACACACACTCCTATGGACATATGCGCCCACAAGCAGCTGTGTTGCAGGCAGTACAATTGGCAGCAAGGTGATTCTCAGGCCACAGGTCACTGCCACTCTTCTTTTATTCAGTACATCAGTTCTCCAAACTCACTTCAGCATTTATACCGTTTTGTTTCCATCCACTGTGCTATTAACTGCCAGGAGAGAGAAAGAGAGAGATGGTGAAACATCATGGAAAACTACAATATTTAGAACTATTAAAGGTGTGAAGAATAGGCATTTCACGAGATGCTTTGTCAGCTCCTACCTGTATCTGCCTGGGGCTTGCAGTAAAGCTCACAGTCCTCTTTGGAGCTGAAGCGGTTGGAATTTCCTCCACAGCCACTGTAGATAAAGGGCCGGCATTCCATTACTCTCTGGTTATAGTACCATTTTAGGGTGAATTTGCTGCACTCGCCTTCTTCCAGACGCAAGGAACACAGATCAGCTGGGGAAAATAATAACAGTGAGGATGCAACAGGCCAAGGCATTAATTTACGCAACAGTGCTACTTTAGGCATTACGCCTAGCTCCAATTCAACAGAAATGTGCCCCTTTTCACTAATACTCTAGATCAGGGGTGTCAAATTCAAGGCCCGTGCACTGGATGCAGCCCACAGGGTGCTTAGCGGCCCGTGCGGTCACCCTGGAAAAAGTGAAGGCCCAGCTCATGGTGCCTCTGACAGTGAAAACGGGCTCCCAAGTTCCTTTTCAGCTGCAGCAGCCTCCTGCAATCCACTGCCGGTGAAAATGTAGCTTGGGAGGGCTGTGTTTTTCCTGGCAGAGTACTTGCTAACATGAGTGACACCCATTCAAGGTGACAGAGCTCTAGTTGTTATATCCAGTTATATCTGTGTATGTCAATTCATCTATTTCAGCCAAAAGACCAATGCTAAGCAGCAGAAGTCTAAAATTAATAAACTTTAGCCATTCCAGTTTAGGACAGTCGTCACAAGTTATCTACGTTCTCCTTTCCCAGAGACAAATTAACTATTTGGTTTAATCAATGTACTGGTAATGGAGATTGCTTCTAATGGCACTGGTACAGAATTAAAGTTCCTAGTAAGTAGATTACATTATCAGCTTATTATTACTTTTAAAAAATATATTCTAAGATTGCCAGCTAGTTTATAAAGGACTTGGATTAAGCAATAGGCCTTCTTTTAATTGACTCCAGGCTTTCCCCAGAAATAAACAACGGACCCTCCCAACTTGCATACAGTATTATAACCAGAAAATGCATTCAGCCTGTTATGACTTTGATCCTAAATGACTGAAGATGGGCACTTCATTTCATTCTTTATGTTTATATATATATTTAAAGAAATATCCTTGTTATTTTGTTTTCCTGCTTTTGTTGAAAACCACCGTGAGTTTTGTAATTGAGATAATCTAAAAATATTGTAAAATAATTACATACATATGTAAAAGGAACAGCTTATAACAAAATCATCCTTTGTGTAAACCTCCCCTTTTTAATTAATATTTTTTATTGATTTTTATAATATAAAACACACACACAACATATGACATATAACATGTGTAAAAAGCCAGACTGAGCATCACTCCTTTTAACCACATGGAAGCATCCATTTAATTTTCTTTATAAGAGTATGGACATGGTTTTTCATTGTGGGATTCTGTTTTGAACTTCTTCCGGTAGTCTAAACTAGAATGCCTAAAGCAGGCCTGTCAAACTGGCGGCCCATGGGCTGGATATGGCCCATGGAGGCCACACACACCCCAGCTCCACAAAGGCAAAAAAACGTTGTGATATGTCACAATCCAGCCCGCAACGTGATCGAGTTTGACACCCCTGGCCTAAAGTGTTTGATGTGTCCCATATTTGATCTGCTTATCTTTTTCAAATTCAGCCAAGGCCAACAAGGTAGTGTAGATTTAAAGCCATTCCTTATTTCATAGAGGTTACCAAGTAGTTTATGAATGATTTCACTCTTATTAATCACTTCCACAACTTTCAAAACAATTCCAACCTTTCACTATCCACAGAGAAAACCACAGGCATGCGCCAATCCTCCAAACACACATCAGATGCTGATGTAACTCACCATCACTCAACATAGGACTCTCGGTCCCGTCTGCTACCAGGCTCTCTTCATAGTCTTCGTCTGCGTAGATATACTCATACTCAGGCTTACTTGCTTTCAGTATGTTTCGTTCCTGGTTCCCTACAAAACAGAGGTGGCCGATTCAAAAGATTTCAGGTAAGGAAGACTTGATGAGAAAGAAGGAACAACAATGTTGAATCCCTGAGGTAAGGCATATTCACAACCGTATTCCTAGAAAGGATAATTTATTTATTTATGAAAATATTAAATTTGCAAGCCACTCAATTCCCAAATGAGTTTGCAGATTAAAACGCAAAAATAAAACAACATTTTAGAAAGCCAGGCAATTGCTATAGGGCAGTGTTTCCCAACCTTGGCAACTTGAAGGTATTTGGACTTCAACTCCCAGAATTCCCCAGCCAGCGAATGCTGGCTGGGGAATTCTGGGAGTTGAAGTCCAGATACCTTCAGGTTGCCAAGGTTGGGAAACACTGCTTTAGGGAACAAACTCCCTGTAGCCTGAAGGGCCTGTCAAATACTATAACACAAGATCTGGAAAAAGAGCCAGATTTTCAATGCTATTTAAGTAAAATCACAATGGAGGTTAAAGAAATCTCAGCAGGGATGATTTTCCAGAGGGCTGGTGCTGCAACAGAGAAGGCATGCTCCATAGGTCCCATCGAGTGATATTATATTAATGGAAGAGAAATGGAACATTCATTCATTCATTCATTCATTCATTCATTCATTCATTCATTAGATTTGTATGCCACCCCTCTCCGAAGACTCGGGGCGGCTAACAACAGTATAAAAAGACAATGTAAACAAATCTAATATTAAAAATAATCTTAAAAACCCCAATTTAAAGAACCACTCATACATACAAGCATACCATGTATAAATTCTATAAGCCTAGGGGGAAGGGAAATTTCAATTCCCCCATGCCTGACGACAGAGGTGGGTTTTAAGGAGCTTGCGAAAGGCAAGGAGGGTAGGGGCAACTCTGATATCTGGGGGGAGCTGGTTCCAGAGGGCTGGGGCCGCCACAGAGAAGGCTCTTCTCCTGGGTCCCGCCAAACGACATTGCTTAGTCAACGGGACCCGGAGAAGGCCAACTCTGTGGGACCTAACCGGTCGCTGGGATTCGTGCGGCAGAAGGCGGTCCCGGAGATATTTTGGTCCGATGCCATGAAGGGCATTATAGGTCATAACCAACACTTTGAATTGTGACCGAAAATTGATCGGCAAACATGCTAATGCTTGATCCTATGGGCAAGGCAGAAACTATGAAAACCATATGGGCTTTCAGATGGTCTGGCACTGTGTCATAAAGGCTTTATAGGTGGTATCCAGTACCTGGAATTGTATCTGGAAGCCTAGTGGTAACTACTGCTGCTCACAAGTGGTTACATGAGCAGAAGACACATTTGCTCATTGCTTTGGAAATGAGTAATTTAGAAATGCAACAGATAAAATACAACAAATAATACGGCAAATATAATAATATATAATAAAAATAAATAAAAAGGCAGAAAAAAAATCATCATCAAGCCAATTTAAAATTTTAATATTTCCCATTAATACAGTATTATGAACCAGCCACAGCTTCTGAGTGATTTTCAAAGGCATTTCCAAATGATACTAAAGCACTATAAATGATGAGTGTCAATTAGCCTGCTGGCTATTTTTTTCTGCATTTTTAGATTTCTTTTTGATTTTATATTACAGGTATTGTATTTGACATATTGTTACATTCTGTTTCCAACAGAAAAAAAGATTGTCAAAGTGATAATGCCTGGTTTGCAAAGTATACCCTACTTTGGAATTCCAAAGTGGACAGAAAGGAAAGGTGAACATGCTTAATTCATACAAGGAAAGTGTGACATCAAACATTTTATACATAATAACATTAAGAAGCCTAAAATATGTGCAAAGGAAAAAAGGAAAAAAAAATACTAAGAAACAAGTCTCACCTTCTTCTTCCTCAGCATGGGACAGTTTAAGCACAGGGATTATTTGACCTTTAACAGATGGGTATGGTTGGGTGGATAGATCATTGTGGAGATTACCTGGGAAGAAGAAGCCACAATGCAAAGCTAAATAAAAATAATTGGCACATATTTGGCCTTCCCACTTCAAGAGATTGCAAATGCTGGGATTTCGCTGAGGCTTCCCTCGCTGGGAAACCCCACCTCTGTACTTCTGTTGCCAGCGAAGCGTCCGTTTTTGTGATGCTGGGATTCCCCTGCTGGGATTTCCCTGCAGCATCGCAAAAATGCGGAAGTCCAGAGATGGGGTTTCCCATGGAGGGGAGCTTCAGGGAAATCCCACCAGTGTGAAAACCGGCGCTTCAGCTGGCAAAAGGGGTGAATTTTGGACTTCCACGCATTAATCACTTTTCCATTGATTCCTATGGGAAACATTGTTTCGTCTTATGAACTTTTCACCTTACGAACCTCATCCTGGAACCAACTAAATTCGTAAGACAAGGTATCACTGTAGTAAATATTAAAGACAGGATGTAACATTTTTCTAGATAAATATTTCTAGATAAATATTTGTATGCCACCCCGAGTCTGCGGAGAGGGGCGGCATACAAATCTAATAATAATAATAATAATAATAATAATAATAATAATAATAATAAAAAAAAGTGATTTGCTCAAATGAAGGAAAGAAATCAGCATGGGTTGGATGCCAGGACTCAATAGTATAGCTATAACAGAGAAGGGAAGCCACCCATCTAGGGAATGTTTACTTCCTGATCTCATTGTGTTGAATCTGTATTCCTCAAACGTTGTACATTTATTATTATTATTATTATTATTATTATTATTATTATTATTATTATTATTATTATAACTGGTGATGAAATACAAAATCCAGCATAGTGATCTCATTTGCTGTGTTGTATTGTTGATAATAATGATAGCAACAACAATAATATACTTCTTTATTAATGTCTCAGATTACAAGTACTACAGAAAGGAAGACAGTTCAGTTATCCAAAATACTTACGCCGTTCAGAAACAGAGAACTGGCTTCCACAAGCTGAAATGAAAAATAGAGAAATAACCCATAAACCAGGACAATCATTTTGTGATTTCACTATCAATTTTTAAACAGAAATAGAGCTTTAGGTGGAGGATAAGGGTCACTATTTTTTTCAGAGGAATTGAGCAAAAAACAGAGTTTTGTTGCAATTTGAATGCCCCAACATTTTATAACCAGGATGATAGATGCCCTGTTATCTTCTTTCAGCTGCAAACATATTTGCAATTTCCCCAGTAAGCAAATATCCAGTTAAAAAAAGATGAAATAGATCCTAATCCCAGATTTCTAAGCTACTGAGTGATTTGGATCAAAAACAGAACACACTCCTAAACAGAACATATGAAAAACACCAGGCACAGCCATCTCATTGAATAACCATGCTTCAGCATCATCCAGGGCAATTATGAGCTGAATTATTCATAAGAAAAGGAGAATATGGATATGAAGAATCTAGGGAGGAAGTGGCGGGATTGAAGGGTCCAGTGAGCGTTTAGGGAGGCCTTACCACAATGTTGACTCATCTCCTGCCTGACAAATTGCCGGACCTCTTCTTCCTGCAAAAAAGCACAAAGCAAATAATACTGACCCAACTGTTCTTTCTTCAATCATTTGTTTACTGAGTGCACAGATATTCCACCCACAATCCAAATGGAGTCACAGCTATTAATTATAAAGCAATAATATTGTATTCACTTATTAGACATAGTCTAATATTTCTTTACTTTAGGACTATTTATCTACTATACATATTATACACCATTACCCAGGTAGCTTAGAAATGGCAATAAAACTGCAAAGAACTTTAAAAAATAATAAAAACTCCCACTGTTCCCATAAACAATATCACCCTCCTATCAATATACAACTTTATTAAGCTACAGCCTCACTGTACCACAAAGCTTGTGGGAAGAACCTAATCTTTAACACTTTTCAGAAGGAGAGGAGAGTAGGGGTCTGCTGAATCTCAAGGGGAGAGGTATTTCAAAGGGCAAGGTATTCTCCCAAGCCAGCACTGTGCCTAGGCTTCCCATAAATGTGGGAAATAATCCTTTTCATTATTTCCCCATCAAAATGTTCCAAAGAAAAGAATAGAATACAATTTTATTGGCCAAGTGTGATTGGACACACAAGGAATTTTTCTTGGTGCATATGCTCTCAGAGGTCAAAACAAAATTGAAAAAAAAAAAGAGACTTCTAAAAGTTTGGCATGTGAGCAATCAAGTAGAGTGCTTAATTAAATGTAATTTTTGGTAAATAAAGGAGAAACAATTGCTGTGGCAGCCACCTAAAATAATCCTGTCTCAGGATTCTGATTCAGAATGTTACTAGGCTACAGTTTCATTCACTAGTACAGTGTTTCCCAACCTTGGCAACTTGAAGATATTTGGACTTCAATTCCCAGAATTCCCCAGCCAACGAATGCTGGCTGGGGAATTCTGGGAGTTGAAGTCCAGATATCTTCAAGTTGCCAAGGTTGGGAAACACTGCACTAGTAGAAAGCTCCGAGTCCTCGGAGAGGGGTGGCATACAAATTTAATAAATTATTATTATTAAAGCTGGCAAAAACAATAAAGAAATGTCCTCAGGCCAATGTATTGGAAAGGCCTTTGCTCTCACCGTCATTCCAGGTATTCCTTTTTCTCCTCTTAAGCCACCAAGCCCTGGAATTCCCTGTCAACATGCAAACAAACAATCCAAGTTATTAAATCAATGCATTTGGAACTGAAAAATATGCTAATTTGGAAGAATATCATTTTCATTTATTTATAATATAATTTTCATTTATTTTTTAAATGTATATGATTTATAAGAAAAATTGGATAGCAACAAAAGCAAATGAGCTTGGCCTCATTCCCATTTAGACTGGTTTCACACAAAAGGCTAAGCCATGGATTATTGCATAAATCATAAGGTTTAAATAACAGGCCCAACCCTAGCAAATATGTCAATTTAATGGTCATCAATGAATTTGTGAACCTAAGAGTTTCTGGTCAATCTATTTGGAACAGTCAAACTATAGCATGGCCAGGACATTTTGAAATGTATTCAAGTACAGTGATACCTTGTCTTACAAACCCCTCGTCATACAAACTTTTCGAGATACAAACCCGGGGTTTAAGATTTTTTTGCCTCTTCTTCCAAACTATTTTCACCTTACAAACGCAAGCTGCCGCTACTGGGATGCCCCGCCTCCAGACTTCCGTTGCCAGCGAAGCGCCCGTTTTTGCGCTGATGGGATTCACCTGAGGCTCCCCTCCATGGGAAACCCCACCTCCGGACTTCCGTGTTTTTGCGACGCTGCAGGAGAATCCCAGCAGTGCAAAAACGGGTGCTTCGCTGGCAACGGAAGTCTGGAGGTGGGGTTTCCCAGCAAGGGGAGCCTCAGCGAAATCGCAGCATCACAAAAACATGGAAGTCCGGAGGTGGGGTTTCGAGGACTTCCGTGTTTTTGCGATGCTGCAATTTCGCTGAGGCTCCCCTCGCTGGGAACCAATTAAGTTCGTAAGATGAGGTATCACTGTATATCCAAGTAACTGTTGAGTTGGAGTTTACTCAATTCAGAGATAGGGATAGGGAGGAAGAAAGCATTCTAGTAAGTAAAGATAATTCAATGTATTTACAAACCTGTTCTCCTCTTTCTCCACTCATGCCTGGTGGTCCTGGAGCTCCTACAACTCTCTCACCTGCAGGGCCTCTTTCACCCTAGAAGAGGAAACCAAGCATATCCATTAAGTCATTACATAGGACACCTCTGGAGTGGGTTCCTCCTGGTTGGGACCGGATCACCTGAACTCATAGTGACCCATGGGTGACGTCATGGATCCGTTTTTTTGAAAAAATTATTTTGGAATCTCTTGAATTTTTTACTGTTTGGCAGTTTTTTCCTTGCTTGAAAAAGGGCCCTCCTACCCGCCTCCATGTTTATACTTACCTTTATTCCTTCGCCCAAAGCACAGCTGATCAGGTACTTAGCTGTGTTTCAGGCTGATTATAGTTACTTTTACCAACCTGTACCACAGTGCACCACTTATGTTGAATAATATTTATGATGTTAGAATCATAGAAACATAGAAGTCTGACGGCAGAAAAAGACCTCCTGGTCCATCTAGTCTGCCCTTATACTATTTTCTGTATTTTATCTTAGGATGGATATGTGTTTATCCCAGGCATGTTTAAATTCAGTTACTGTGGATTTATCTACCACGTCTGCTGGAAGTTTGTTCCAAGGATCTACTACTCTTTCAGTAAAATAATATTTTCTCATGTTGCTTTTGATCTTTCCCCCAACTAACTTCAGATTGTGTCCCCTTGTTCTTGTGTTCACTTTCCTATTAAAAACACTTCCCTCCTGGACCTTATTTAACCCTTTAATATATTTAAATGTTTCGATCATGTCCCCCCTTTTCCTTCTGTCCTCCAGACTATACAGATTGAGTTCATTAAGTCTTTCTTGATACGTTTTATGCTTAAGACCTTCCACCATTCTTGTAGCCCGTCTTTGGACCCGTTCAATTTTGTCAATATCTTTTTGTAGGTGAGAACTGAACACAGTATTCCAAATGTTAGTGATAATATATCATGATACCAATAGTCTCTGAGCTATTTTTGACAGCTATATCTGCCCCGAGTCTTCGGAGAGGGGTGGTATACAAGTCTAATAAATTATTATTATTCAATTATTAATTAAATTAATAATAATAATTAATAATAATTATAATTATCATTTTTGACAGATTTTGTTTAATATTAGGTTTTATTGCTTTCAATACAGCAATCTACCTTGTTTTTATTTCTTTGAAAAAATGGAAAAGAATAAGTTAAGGAAAATGGGTTTAAAGTTAGGGACTGCAACTTTTAAAAAAGAACTGAGACTAATATGCCATTTGCCTTTTTGTGGATTTGTTTCATAAATTTGGACACATAGCACCTGTCAAGGAGCAAGTAATAGTTGTGGTACACATGGTTTTGGAGTTGTGTCTGGTGCACCAGTTATAAGCAGTTCTAAATTCGGGGGCTCTCTATACATCTGCTCATGTCTCAATCATCTCCCATTTGGACGACTCCAATTCACCCTTTGCAGGCTGTCCCTGAAGATCCCTCGGAAGCCTCATCATGAACCAGAATGCAATGGCTCCAGCACTGATGGTTGTCAATGTAGCACAGGGGTGTCAAACTGGTGACCCACAGGCCAGATGCGTGCCCACCCCAGCTCTGTGAAGGGGAAAACACTGTAAAAAGTGAAAGTAATATGATGTCGTGAGTTTGACGCCAGTGGTACCACACCTATACATTAAGAGCTGCACTTTGTCCAGAATATTATTAGCTAAGAGCCTAAGAATCTACTTCCCACTAAGGGTTGGCATAGAGCAGTCTACTAAAGGTTGGATTTGGGAGTTAATTGGCTTATGGCCACCTCTAAAGTAGAGAGAAATGAGGGGGAAAAACAGGAAAAGGCAAAGCCCAGCCCAATACCACTCTATAACACCTTAGTTAGACCACACCTAGAGTACTGCAACTAGTTTTGGTCATCACAATATGTATAAAAATATTGAGACTCTAGAAAAGTGCAGAGGAGAACAACCAGGATGATTAGGGGATTGGAGACTAAAACACATAAAGAATGCTTACATGAATTGAACATGGCTAGTGTAGTGAAGATGAAGGACCAGGGGAAACATGATAGCAGTGTTCCAAAACTTGAGGGGCTGCCACATAGAGGAGGAGGTCAAGCTATTCTACAAAGCACCAGAAAGTCAGACAAGGAATAATGGATGGAAACTGATCAAAGAGCATTTCAACCTAGAAATAAGGAGGAACTTTCTGACAGTGAGAACAATCAACCAGTGGAACTGCTTGCCTTTGGAAGTTGTGGGATCTTCATCACTTGAGACTTTCAAGAAAAGATTAGACTGCCATTTGTCAGAAATAGTGTAGAGTCTCTTGCTTGAGTGGGAGGTTGGACTACATGACCTACAAGGTCCCTTCCAATTCTGTTAATGTGTCTGTCAGCCATAGTGTTCTTTTTTTTAGATTAAAATGTAATATTTGCTTATCATTTGATTACAAGAAGTACCAGGATACAAAAACTTGTATCAGGTAATTCTGCACATGATACTCTATAACAGCAGTTCTCAAGCTTAGTAAATTTAAGGCAATGTACATCAAGTGCCAGAATTCCCCACCAGCCATTCTGGCTGGGGAATTCTGCAAGTTGAAGTCCACACTCTTAAAAGGAGCCGAGGTTGGGAAACCTTGACCCAGAATATTGACAACAATCAAATAATCCAATGGTGAATTACTTACTTTCTGCCCTTGAATTCCTTCTGGGCCTTTGGGACCAATGTTGCCAGGTGGACCAGGAGTCCCAGGGGGTCCATCATTTCCTACAGGTCCTGGGGAACCTATAATTCCTGGAGTACCCTACCAATAGAGATTTGAAGAATTCTTACAGAGAAATGTAATTATCCAGTTTCTGCATGGATCAATATTCTGCCAGCAAGGTTGGAATATAAGGAGCGTGTACAGAATTTGAATAGAATTTCTTTTTGAACATGTGATAAATTTTGCAGAATGGAATATTTCAACCTCATTACAATTGCTTATAAATATTTAAAAGCAACAATTTCTTTTTATCATATTAGATTTTTTTTTGCAAAAAATATTTGAGTGTAACTGTGCAACAGAATTTTGGCTTTCGTCAATCCTTTTGAATGTTTCATTTCAGCAGAAATCTATACATAAGGAAAAGTAATCTCAATTTAGTATCTCTATGAATCCAGTAAGAACATTAATATATATATATATATATATATATATATATATATATATATATATATATATATATATATATATATAGATTGTTCTGAGTTCGGGTTTTACACACACACACACACACACACACACACACACACAACTTCTTTGAGTGTTATCTCCTAATTTATATAATTCAATAAATCAGGTTCACTGAATTACTTATTATATTATCCTCATTATGCACATAAGCCTAGATACTGTATGTTTAAAAAGGTAGAGTCCTGGCAATCTCCCCAAAAGTAGAAATCTTAAAACTTGTAATGCTTTTAACTCTAATTCTTGACTCTGAACAGGGTTAAAACAGTTTATGTTTATGAAACATTAACAGTTTAAAACAATTAATGTTTCTCTAATGATGAATAAAAATACAAGTGGACCATTTTAAGATTTTGGAAAACTAATTATGATATGAAAATTAAACTTCAAGGTTTCAGCACAATTAACTTAAGCTGTTTTTTAGAATGTTTCAACAGGAGCAAGAAAAAGTTCAAATACATAACTCTCATAGAAAATTTTGTTTTTGAGACTAAAACTAACTAAATGATTATGAAAGAATTCCAGCAACACCTGCGTATCAAATACAAGCCCTAGTTATAATGAAATTAAGGTTTCAAAGACTATGTTTTAAGGCAGGAAGAATAATTCCATGTTTTGATATGGGACAAGTTTGGTTACAAGCATTTCTCCTATCCTGAGAACTGGCCCTCAAAGGGATTAAAATCTAGGCAATTTGAAGTAGAAAACTTCAAAAATATCACTTTTATAGGTGAATTTCTATTGCTTTGATTGCAAATTAAATGGGTGAATTAATCCAAAGTAAGGGTTTTAGATATTCATTTATCTATGTCCATGTCTAGCTATATCATCTATATCTATTTATCTCCAAGTACAGCTTTTAAAAATATGGCATTTCATTGCATTCTGGGTCTTTAAAGTATACAGATTTTATTGCATTGATTTTTTTTTCATTACTCATTAATGAAAGGATAGCATACCCTTTCCCCCTTTTCTCCCTGATCGCCTCTGGATCCTTTTTGGCCGTCAAATCCTCTGTCACCCTATGGGGAAAATAAATAAATAAATATATAAATGGTATAATGATCTGTATAGAAGTAAATCACAAAGTCATATTCCACTCCCCCACCCAGTGTGCATATATTTGTTTATGTATGCAGGTGTGTGCACATATATCTTACACATGCAAAAAATAAAAAGCTTCGTTCATGGTAAAAATAATAATAAAGGCTGATTTATTGGTGATTGCTTGAACCAATCAAAATGGAGACACCACCATTCTCAACCCCCCTCCACAAGCTCAAATCTTACAATAATATTGCAAGGCAACTCTAACTTCTGAATTGTGACCTTTGAACTGTGGGTGTTAAAGAAGCCTCTTTGGGATGTAGGAAAAGATATTCACCCCCCCCCCGATCAATAATTCAATATTTATCTACAGACACTTTATATATATTAAGTCTATAAATCAAATCTGGGCTGCCTCTATTTCCCAAAATCCACAGTACAGGCATCTTTAACAGCAGTCATTAAGCTCCTTAGAGTTATCTATCTTTAGTTTGTGGTGCTAGCATTTGTACTTTTCTTCCTATATAAGCTCCTATATATCAGTGTTTCTCAACCTTGGCAACGTAAAGTGTGCAGACTTCAACTCTCAGAATTTTCCAGTCAGCTTGCAATATACTATGATGTATTTTTACTACATTATTTATATCATCTATTCATTATTCTATACCTTTGGACCAATGAGGCCTTCCTTCCCAGGCATTCCTGGTGTCCCAGGCAGGCCAATCTCTCCCTAGGAAAACAAAACAAAAAGTATAGGGTCTTCTGTTCAAATATATGGCCAGCTCTACTGCCCCACTAGAAGAAACTTGAGACACTTACAATATCACCCTTCCTTCCAGTAAGGCCCACTCGGCCTGGTAACCCTGGCTCGCCCTAGAACAGAAGGGGAGAGTGTTTTAGCTGGAAAGAGAAAGGCCAAAGAAAATGTAGACTCCAATATTGCAATAGGCTTAGTGAAGATCTTTGCTATGATAAAGATTCCCCAAGTTATTACCCAAGTCCCCAAATTATTACCCAAGTCTATCCCAGAACAGATTATGAACATTTCCAGAATTCTAGACATGTCCAGAATTCTGCCCTTAAGGAGAACCTTGTATGTAACCTGAGGGAAGCTAGTGGAAAGGAAAAAAATATATTTATTTTTCACTGTTCATTTCTCTCTTCAGAGGACTGTATATTTTTAATTCCCATCTTCCATTATGTTTTTTTTAACAAACATTCCAAATTATCATTATACATCTTAAAAACAAATGAAAGTTATCTTTTCAAAAAGCAAGTGGACGGAATAGCATTCGATAGAGCGAAATATCCCATTTATAGAATCAGAGGCACTCCCACTTCGAACACAAATCAGGAAGTTAAATAAGAGGAGATAAGGTCTCACCTTGCCTCTGATTGCTTCATAATTTGAAGCATATTTCTGTCAGCCTTGCTCAATAGAAGTTGGGGATAGAAAGATGGATCCAAAAGAGGTAATAAATGATAGTTCAGCAAGCTTCTTTTAGTCTCTGCTTTTGAGATTAGATATTTTAGGTATCAGTGGTCAGGATAGTGTTGTGAACAACAGTTGTGGAATGGGACACAATTCGGTTTCAAATCTGATTCTAACGCTGACAATATTGCCGTAGCTGAGTTTGTAAGATCATCAGCTTCGGGGATCATCAAACCATGATTAATCTTAGGCTGATCAACTTCAGGCATCTCCTGATCAGCTGGAACCATTGAATGATGTGGTACAACCCCGAAACCCCAGGTCTTGACACATACATCAGTGAGCCAAGCAAGGTTATTCAATGAGGCTCCTTGACAGGCAAAAGGCAAGGCCTGAGTTAATCGCAGCCAGTTGTTTGCAGGTAGATATATTATGTTGATATTTTGTATTCAATCTTCATTGGTTGTTTTGAATTCCAATTGAGGGCTTCTGTTCCCGTGTTTCCTTGCTCTTGAATCCTTGACTGCAAGATTATCTCATTTGGCTCTTTCACTCCTGGAATGAATTTGGACCATGCTCTTGGTACTTGAGCTTCAAACAAAATTATTTAGGCAAGCACCCTTTGCAGAAACCCTGATTTATGGTTTTGTCTATTGTTATTTGCCTAGTTGTAGTAAATGTGTCAGCATATGTTTGAAACCTGAGTCAGAACAAGTGGCAGCTCCCATCATATCAGCATGGCCAAAAAACCTAGTAATTGAATTATCTTCCCAACACTCATATTGACTGGCATGTAAGAAATCTTTGCAAGTTCCTCGTAATGTTTATGAGCCATTTCATATAGTTGTCTATCAGACCCAACATTGCCGTATCATTTATGTGAGTTCATAAAAATGATTCTAAGGTTAATAATGTAAGTGCCACTCCACGTGTTCCCAGAATTCTTCCCTTGCACACGTTTGCTGGGGCATTCTGTATACAATGAGTCCTCGGAAAGGAGCAGCATATTAAATTTAATTAATAAATAAAATAAATAAAATGATAGTTAGAAATATCCCATAAAGAGGGAAAAATAATCACTGCAGAGATGTTCATACCATTCTCCTCTTACATAAATAAATTTTCTTTGCCAAGTGGTACTAAGTAATTCTCTGCATCTTGGTCATCAAGGATATATTCAAGCAAAGATGCATTTCTTTTCTAAATCTAAATATTGGTGGCTTTTTTTTTATCAGGGAATAAGATGTTTCATTAAAAGGATTCTGCTCCTCTGCCTTAATGTCTGACACAGTATTTTACTTCTTCCCCAAACAATATTTTTAGTTTTTACTTAGTGTCTCATAATGCAAAGAAATCAAAGAGTAAATCTGGCAATCACCTTCTCACCCTTTTCTCCATCTTGGCCACAGGCTCCTTTCATTCCCCTATCGCCCTGTAACAGATATAAAATGAGCACCTCAAATAAACATAACATTGATGCACATCTCCGATTATTGATTGTACATATTTTTAGATTTTTTTTTCTAAAAACATGAGAGTAAAAGCAAAGAAACAAAGAAAAAGCAAAGAAACATTGAGCAGGTTAGAATCAAACTGCTGGCAGTTGGCAGAATTAGCCTGCAGTACTGTATTCTAACCATGGCACCAATGCTTTTGCATAGCTTCTGACTCCATCATACAGGTAACTCTTTCCTGAGCTAATGTGTTCCTCTCCTTTGATACCTTCCCTTCATCAACTTCACAAATCTTAGTGATGGAGATCAGCACCATGTGACCTGGAGGGAATCTCTTAAATGTACAAGAAGATAAAAATAACCGCAGTAGATCACACCTTTGGGCCTCGCAATCCAAATGGTCCCGTTTCTCCTTTCTCCCCCCTGGTTCCAGGAATGCCATCCTTCCCAGATTGTCCCTGGAGAAATAAAGATGAAGGCAATGCAATTCTCTGACACGAAACTGGACAATTGTAGGCAGAAACTGCAACATGTAAAAAACAATTACCGGCTCTCCTGGTTCTCCTGATTTGCCAATTTCTCCCTAGGTAAAGGAAAACAGCCAGTAAATAGACACGGCACCTGATAGGAAAATGAAACCATCCAGTGGATATGCAACTCTGAATGAAGAAATAACCTCTTACCTTTTGCCCACTGGGTCCTCGTGCACCAGGGAAGCCTGTGGATCCTTTCTCACCTTGTTCACCCTTTACTCCCTGTGTTAAAATTGCAAATTACAGACAAACATGAGTGACAGTTCAAGACAGAGAGAAATAAACAATCCCTATCCAATTCATGTGCTCAAGAAAAAAAGAAAAAGAAAGTATTCATAACTCCATGCTATATGCAGAGTTCTCCTCCATATGAATCATAATCAGGGGTGGGATTCAAAAATTTTAGCAACCGGTTGCCTACTTGGTCTCCTGCACAAGGGCAGTGTGTGTGTGTTCACCCTTCCGGATGCTTTACTTGAGCCTTGGGGAGGGTGAAATTGGCCTCCCCTGGGCTCCAGAAGCCCCCCGGAGCCTGGAAACAGGTGCATTTCTGGACTTCCAGGCGGTCAATGAACCAGTTATAAAATTAGCATCCAGTAAGTTTCACCCTCCCAGAGCCTTTGCACGGGCCCTGCATTTACCTGGCATCCAAAATGGGCCACATAGAGACTCCTGGGAGGGGAGGGGTGTGCGGGACCAGCCAGTCCTTGGAATTATCGGTTCAATGAACCAGTTGTAAAATTAGCATTCAATATGCCTGGAACGGTCCAAACCAGCTGAATCCCATCCCAGCATAATGCTTTCAATGGATTTTCTATTGACTTGTGCTCTTGTATTCCAGTAAGTTTCTATTGTTTTGGTAGAGGGATGGACTAGATACACTTAAATATACAGACTGCCTTTTTCTACAGTATTCATATGGCTTAATTAATAACTGGCAACATGCAGAATTTCATAACTCAGAAACACAATGAGCAAATGGAAGTATCTGCGGCTGCACCAGAACTGTCAGGAGCTACAGAGAGTGGGTGTGAGCTTTGAAAAGGCCTAATTTTGCCTTTTGACCATGATCCCGGGGTGGCGCAGCAGGCAGAGTGCTGTACTGCAGGCCATTGAAGCTGACTTGTAGATCTGAAGGTCAGCGGTTCAAATCTCATCACCGGCTCAAGGTTGACTCAGCCTTCCATCCTTCCGAGGTGGGTAAACTGAGGACCCGGATTGTGGGGGCAATAGCCTAGCTCTGTTTAAAAAAAGTGCTATTGCTAACATGTTGTAAGCCGCCCTGAGTCTAAGGAGAAGGCGGCATAAAAATAGAATAAATAAATAAATAAATCAATAAATAAATCAATAAATCAATAAATAAATAAATAAATCCCTTGTCCAATGGAAAAAAGTTACAAAATTCAGCTATGGCATTTGAAAATCCCAGATGAAAAGCTTCGATATGGAATGCTTTCAGGTGATGCCACAGAGATCACACTTCCTTCACTCTAAGTATCTTCTGCACTCTAATACAGGTCCAGGTACCTTTAGCCTTCAGTGCCTCTAGAGCCGTGATGGTGAACCTATGACACGCTTACCACAGGTGACACGCAGAGCCATATCTGAAGGCAAGCGAGGCATTGCCCTATGTCAGCTCCAGCATACACGTACATGCTGGCCGTTAGATTTTTGGCTTTCTGGAGGGTGGTGGGAGGTCATTTCACCTTCCCCAGGCTTCAGGAAAGCCTCACGAAGCCTGGGGACAGTGAAAAAACGGCCCAATGGCCAACAGGAAGTTCCATTTCCGAACTTCCGGTTGGGCCGCAGGGTCCATTTTTTGCAATCCACAGACTCCAGAGGTTTCTAAGAGCCCCGTGCACATGCATGAGGGGGCACATCGGGGGTTGTGTGCACATGCGCTTGGGGAGGGCACTGCATTATGGGTGTAGGAACATGTGCACTATTGCACGCACCTGTGCCCTTTTGGCACCCAAGCACAAAAAGGTTCTCCATCACTGCTCTAGAGCAGTGTTTCCCAACTTTGGCAACTTGAAGATATTTGGACTTCAACTCCATATTTGGAATTCTGGGAGTTGAAGTCCAAATATCTTCAAGTTGCCAGGGTTGGGAAACACTGCTCTAGAGCAGTGATGCGTGCAATAGTGCACATGTGCCTACACCCATAATGCAATGTCCTCCCCATTTGCATATGTACACAACTTGGGAAACACTGCTCTAGAGTATGCAGCCGCCCAGAGCCTTCGGAGAGGGGCGGCATTCAAATGAAATCAAATGAAATCAAATGAAATCAAATGAAATCAAAACATTTTTAGGAAGAATTTTAGCTCTTTTGAGGAGCCAGATTATTCCTTTATCTGTGCGAGATACAACAAAACTTGGGTCTTTGCCTGCCTTCTTACCTGCCTGGCACAATCCAAATTCCTAGCCTATCATGACAAATGCAACCCAAAGATCTGCCCCAGTACCTTCTCTCCAATGATTCCGTGGTCTCCTTTGTCTCCCTTCTCCCCTTCCATTCCTTTTAGGCCACGTTCTCCCTAGCAAAGAGAAAAAAAAGCTTTTAAATCATTAATGAAAGCCACTTTGATATAATGGTCAAGGCTCCAGGATAAAGGCTGTGAGATTCTGAGTTCTCATCCTGCCTTGACAGCTAGTCTTGGGCCAGTTACTTTCTCTTGGGCCCTCAAAAAGAAAAAGAAAAAGAAGCAATGACAAAGCATGTGAGGAAAAGCTTGCCAAAATCATTGTAGAACCAAAGTAGAAGTGCTATTATGAAAGAGCATCTGGATCAATTTTTAAGAAGTATATAAAATGAGATTTTTTAAAAAACAAAAAGAGTGATGCAATTTAACTACAACAGAAATTAAGAGTTTTTATGTGTCGTATTACTTACTGGTTCTCCTTTGTTCCCTCGGAGACCTGCAGGGCCTTCCACAATGACAGTATCTCCCTATGATTGAAGAAATATAAGGCTCTAAATACTCCGATTTTTCGGTTTCCATTTCTGCTCAGAACTAATACTGTACAATTTTTCTGTAATGCAAACATCAACTGTCCCATAATAAAACATTCCATTTGAAACATAGCAAAAACCAATACATAAATCAATTCTGAGAAAAGTAATCAATTATCTCTAAGCCAGTGGTTCTCAACTTGGGGGTCGGGACCCCTTTGGGAGGCTCTGTCGAACCACCATTTCACAGGGGTCACCTAACACCATGGGAAAAGACAAAATTTCCCATGGTGTTAGGAACTAAAGCTTCTATTCTGGCAAGTTGGAACATATTTTTACAATCCGACCAATCAGGCGTTTACAGTGGGGGTGTCCCTCTGAGCTTCTTGCAATCAGCTTAAAGCTCTGTTGGGAGAATTGGTGCGGGACTTATGGCTGGGGGTCACCACAACACGAGGAATTGTATTAAGGGGTCGCGACATTAGAAAGGTCTAGGCTATGAAATGATAAGGGATTCATATCATAATTTCTGCTGATTCTACCTGGAGAGACCCAGGACTCCACCTTGCAACTTTTGTCTGCAAAATCGGTGCATGATTGAGTTGAATGCCTTCTTCCTTCAAATACAGTGATCCCCCGGGTATTGCGATCCCGATCATTGCGAAACGGCTATATGGCGATTTTGCAACCCGGAAGTAAAAACACCATCTGCGCATGCGCGCCCTTTTTTCTATGGGCATGCATGCGTAGATGGCGCCGGGCAGATCAGCTGCTGGGCGGCTTCCCTAGGTTTTCCCCCTCTTGCTGGCGGGAGGGCGAGCGGCGGGCATCAGCGAGGAGTTTCCCCACCGCCCACGCAAACTCCTCGCTGCCGCCCGCCCGCCCTTCGCCCGCCCACGCCGTTCATTCTCGCCGCTTCCCAGCTGAGTCCTGAAGCGAATTGGCTTCAGGACTCACCTGGGAAGCGGAGCGAGCAAACGGCGTGGGCGGGCGAAGGGCGGGCGAGCGGCAGCGAGGAGTTTGCGTGGGCGGTGGGGAAACCCCAATCTTCGGCTCCTCGCTGCTGCGGAAGTAAAAACACCATCTGCGCATGCGCAGATGGTGTTTTTACTTCCGCAGCGCTACTTCGCGAAAACCCGATCATTGCTAGGGGTCCTGGAACGGAACCCTCGCAATGATCGGGGGATCACTGTAATACAATTTGGTAAAAGAAGAACTTGGGAGATTTCTTACACATTCTTTTTCAAGGTTAGGATAATGTGTACCAGATAAATACATACATATGTATGTATGTATATATATATATGTACATGCTAGCTTGTTTTGAAGAGTTTAGTCGTTCATTCATGTATTTTCTAAGGCTTGCCAAGCAAGTTTATTTTGCAACTGCCTAGGTATCACCAGCTAATGCAACTTAATCTTTCCAAAACTGGGATACTTACTTTGTCTCCTTTCAACCCCATGAGCCCAATGTCGCCCTAAGAGAGAAAAAGTATAATTATACATTAATTTACATAATTTATTATTGTAAATGATCTAACACTCTTAGATCAGTTCAATTATAAATATACAGATGATTAATATTAAAGCTAATAATGGTGGCACTCCACAGCAGAAAGTAAGATAATAAGCCCTTGCTTCCAAGAATCCATTTTTCCCTCGGGTGTCGAAAGAATGTGTGCGTGCGTTATCATGCATGCACGAGTGCCCACGCCTATAATTCAATGCCCGGGGAGGGCGAAAACAGCTTCTCTCACCCCCCAGAGGCTCTCTGGAGGCTGGAAATGGCCTGTTCCCCAACTTCTAGTGGGCCCAATAGGCTCATGTTTCACCCTCCCCAGGCTCCAAAGACTTATCTGGTGCCAGGGGAGGATAAAAACAAATCAAGGTCTAGGTCCCCAGCAGTCGGGTTTCAGGCCCGGTTACAGCACGGAAACTGCTTTGGTCGCGTTGATGGATGATCTCTGGCGGGCCCGGGACAGGGGTTTATCCTCTGTCCTGGTGCTCCTTGACCTGTCAGCGGCTTTCGATACCATCAACCATGGTATCCTTCTGCACCGGCTGGAGGGGTTGGGGGTGGGAGGCACTGTTCTACAGTGGTTCTCCTCCTACCTCTCCGGTCGGTCGCAGTCGGTGTTAGTGAGGGGTCAGAGGTCGACTCCGAGGTCTCTCCCTTGTGGGGTGCCTCAGGGGTCGGTCCTCTCCCCCCTGCTATTTAATATCTACATGAAACCGCTGGGTGAGATCATCCAAGGGCATGGGGTGAGGTATCATCAGTACGCGGATGATACCCAGTTTTACATCTCCACCCCATTTCCAGTCAACGAAGCAGTGGAAGTGATGTGCCGGTGTCTGGAGGCTATTGGGGCCTGGATGGGTGTCAACAGACTCAAACTCAACCCGGATAAGACGGAGTGGCTGTGGGTTTTGCCTCCCAAGGACAATTCCATATGTCCTTCCATTACCCTGGAGGGGGAATTATTGACCCCCTTGGAGAGGGTCCGCAACTTGGGCGTCCTCCTCAATCCACAGCTCACATTAAAGAACCATCTTTCAGCTGTGGCGAGGGGGGCGTTTGCCCAGGTTCACCTGGTGCACCAGTTGCGGCCCTATCTGGACCGGGACTCATTGCTCACAGTCACTCATGCCTTCATCACCTCGAGGTTCGACTACTGTAATGCTCTCTACATGGGGCTACCTTTGAAAAGTGTTTGGAAACTTCAGGCCTTGCAGAATGCAGCTGCGAGAGCAATCATGGGCCTACCTAGGTATGCCCATGTTTCACCAACACTCCGCAGTCTGCATTGGTTGCCGATCAACTTCCGGTCACAATTCAAAGTGTTGGTTATGACCTTTAAAGCCCTTCATGGCACTGGACCAGAATATCTCCAAGACCGCCTGCTGCCGCACGAATCCCAGCGACCGATTAGGTCCCACAGAGTGGGCCTTCTCCGGGTCCCGTCAACTAAACAATGTCGGTTGGCGGGCCCCAGGGGAAGAGCCTTCTCTATGGCGGTCCCGGCCCTCTGGAACCAACTCCCCCCAGAGATTAGAAGTGCCCCTACCCTCCTTGCCTTCCGTAACCTCCTTAAGACCCACCTGTGTCGTCAGGCATGGGGGAAGTAAGACATCTCCCCCGGGCATATATAATTTATGAATGGTATGTGTGCATGTATGTGAGTTTAGAAAATGGGATTTTTTAAAATGTTTTTTAGTATAAGTTTAGATTTGTTATAAATTGTTTTTTGCACTTTGTTGTGAGCCGCCCCGAGTCTGCGGAGAGGGGCGGCATACAAATATAAATAAATAAATAAATAAATAAATAAATAAATAAACAAACAAATAATAAATAAATAAACAAATAAATAATAAATAAATAAACAAGTAAGTAAGTAAGTAAGTAAGTAAGTAAGTAAGTAAGTAAGTAAGTAAGTAAGTAAATAAATAAATAAATAAATACGCCCTTTCCTCCAGGAGGCTCTCTTGAAGCCAAAACTACCTTCCCAGAGCCTCTGTGTGAGCCAAAAATCATCTGGCCAGCACACACACATGCATGTTGGAGCTGAGCAAGGGCAACAGCTCGCGTGCCAGCCGATATGGCTCTGCGTGCCACCTGTGGCACCTGTGCCATAGATTCGCCATCACTGATCTACACAGTTAGACTTTGGTAGGGATATTTTGAAAACTCATCTGATTTCACAGTGGCCTAGTGAAAGGAGCTGACTTATTATGAAAATTAGATAAGCAATGTAAGGAAAAGAAAACATATTGTAATTACACATATTTTACAGGCTGGTTCTTTGTTTATCCCAAAGGTTTTTTGACAGAATTCAGATGTTTAGATACCTTTCTTCACTCATTCCAAAGCCCGGGACCACCTTCTGCCGCACAAATCCCAGCCGCCAATCAGGTCCCACAGAGTTGGCCTTCTCCTGGTCCCGTTGACTAAACAATGCTGTTTGGCGGGACCCAGGGGAAGAGCCTTCTCTGTGGCAGCCCTGGCCCTCTGGAATCAACTCCCCCTGGAGATTCGAACTGCCCCTATTCTTCCAGCCTTCCGCAAGATGTTGAAGATCTATCTATGTCGCCAGGCATGGGGGGAATAACTATCTTGTCCCCCCAGCACCACCTTTTTCTGACTGTAATATATGAGAATGGTATGATTGTGTAGTAATGATCGTTTTATAATATTTAGGGGTTTTAAATTGCTTTTAACTTATATTGGATTTGTACTTTGTATATTGTATTGCTGTTGTTGCCGCCCGGAGAAGGGCAGCATACAAATCTAATAAAACTAAACAAAACAAACTATACAGTACTAATAAAATGATTTTATTTTTCAACGTTAGAAATAGGACAGAGCAGGAAGATTCTATTTCTCCTAACAACTGTCCCATCGCATTCTTACTTACTTTGTCACCTCTCTCCCCTCTATTTCCAGGAAGGCCCTAAAGACAAAATAGAATATTTAAATGCAACATGCTTATGTTTAAGACTAAACAAAAGAGGAAAGAAGATTGAATGAGATACTTACAGCAGGCCCTCGATCTCCTTCCAGACCCGATCGCCCATCTTCACCCTGAGGAAAGACAAAGAAACCATTGACATAAAACAAAAGAATAACAGGGGTTGGGGTGGGGGGACGACACACAATTGAACATCAAGCCAAAACTGACAATTTCCCATAAAATTCAGCCAGCTGATAAATCCCAAAATATTTATATTCCAACATTTTAAACTTCACAATCCTTTTCTGAATGGTGAAATGCTTTTATAAAGAATGGCTTCTGAATATTTTAATAATATAATATAATATATAATAATATAATATAATTTGTTCAAAATTATACTGGGAAGTAGAAGCTTTAACCAAGCTTATTTTACAAAATTTAGATATCTATCCTTTGCATTAACAGGAGGAAAAACCATAGAAACATAGAAACATAGAAGTCTGACGGCAGAAAAAGACCTCATGGTCCATCTAGTCTGCCCTTATACTATTTTCTGTATTTTATCTTAGGATAGATATATGTTTATCCCAGGCATGTTTAAATTCAGTTACTGTGGATTTATCTACCACATCTGCTGGAAGTTTGTTCCAAGGATCTACTACTCTTTCAGTAAAATAATATTTTCTCATGTTGCTTTTGATCTTTCCCCCAACTAACTTCAGATTGTGTCCCCTTGTTCTTGTGTTCACTTTCCTATTAAAAACACTTCCCTCCTGGACCTTATTTAACCCTTTAATATATTTAAATGTTTCGATCATGTCCCCCCTTTTCCTTCTGTCCTCCAGACTATACAGATTGAGTTCATTAAGTCTTTCTTGATACGTTTTATGCTTAAGACCTTCCACCATTCTTGTAGCCCATCTTTGGACCCGTTCAATTTTGTCAATATCTTTTTGTAGGTGAGGTCTCCAGAACTGAACACAGTATTCCAAATGTGGTCTCACCAGCATTCTATATAGTGGGATCATAATCTCCCTCTTCCTGCTTGTTATACCTCTAGCTATGCAGCCAAGCATCCTACTTGCTTTCCCTACCGCCTGACTGCACTGTTCACCCATTTTGAGACTGTCAGAAATCACTACCCCTAAATCCTTTTCTTTTGAAGTATTTGCCAACATTGAACTGCCAATACAATACTCAGATTGAGGATTCCTTTTCCCCAAGTGCATTATTTTACATTTGGAAACATTAAACTGCAGTTTCCATTGCTTAGACCATTTATCTAGTAAAGCTAAATCATTTACCATATTACAGACGCCTCCAGGAATATCAACCCTATTGCACACTTTAGAGTCATCGGCAAATAGGCAAACCTTCCCTACCAAACCTTCCCCTATGTCACTCACAAATATATTAAAAAGAATAGGACCCAGAACAGATCCTTGTGGCACACCGCTTGTAACCTGACTCTGCTCAGAATACTCGCCATTAACAATAACTCTCTGATGTCTACGCTTCAGCCAGCTGCAAATCCATTGAACTATCCAGGGATTAAGTCCAATCTTCACTAATTTATCTATCAGCTCTTTATGTGGAACCGTATCAAAGGCTTTGCTGAAGTCCAGGTAGGCAATATCCACGGCACCACCTTCATCCAACACCTTTGTGACATAGTCAAAGAAATCAATGAGATTAGTCTGACATGATTTGCCTTCAGTAAAGCCATGCTGATTTGGGTCTAATAAGTTATTGTTTTTTAGGTGCTGATTTATCCTCTTTTTGAGTAGAGTCTCCATCATTTTAACTACAACTGATGTCAAGCTAACTGGCCTGTAGTTACCAGCTTCTTCTCTACTGCCCTTCTTGTGAATAGGCACAACACTGGCCATTCTCCAATCCTCAGGAACTTCTCCTGTTAACAAGGATTGGTTAAACAAATCAGTCAGGGGGGTAGCAATGACAGATCTGAGTTCTTTAAGAACTCTGGGGTGGATGCCATCTGGACCCATTGCCTTATTTATCTTTAATCGTTCAAGTTCTTCTAAGACATCGGCTTCTAAGATCACTGGAGCTGAATCCGGACAGCTGGAAGCAATGCTATATCCCTCTATAGTATTATTTTGTAAGGTGTCTTTTGAGAAAACTGAACAGAAGTAGCTATTGAAATGGTCAGCGATCTCCTTATTCCCATTAATGCATGTATTATTCCCGGTACTAAGCTTCGTGATGCTGCAGTTTTTCTTCTTCTTATCATTAATATATCTGAAGAAGGTTTTATCCCCCTTCTTTACAGATTTGGCAATTTCTTCCTCTTTTGAGGCTTTAGCAGCATATATTATCTGTTTCACCTCCTTCTGTCTCATTTTATATACCTCCCTATCAGCTATACTTCCAGACTCTTTATACCTCCTATAGGCAGCCAGATATTAAAGCATTACTAAATATTTTGTGCTACAGACCATGCAAAGTCTAGCACAGTTAGTTCTGTGCACTCATCTTTTGTTGTTGGTCAAATATTTATTTATTATTTACTAATTGGATTTATATGATTATAAATATGATTAGAATTCTAGCATAAGAGTATGCAAGACCTTTGGGCTTTGATTTGTCAAAGTTTCTCTTCTTCTAGTTTGCAACTGTTCTTTTGAGTGAGAAATGGGTTGCCTTTGAAAACCTAAGAAATATTCAGAGCTGAAAACTGTGTGAACTTTGGAAAACTCTATCTCAATCTCAAGAGAGAGAGAGAGAGAGAGAGAGAGAGAGAGAGAGAGAGAGAGAGAGAGAGAGAGAGAGAGACAGGGGGGCTATCTTGCACTTGGATAAATTTAATTTTGAAATGAGGAATTTCATGAAGTTTTACATTCAAACAATTCAAAGCAAAATATTTTACACACCCATATCCTACAGTGTCACTATGTCTGGATAATGATGTTCCAGAGTCAGTATAAAACACTTACCCGAGTTCCTGGATCTCCTCGTTCTCCTCTAGGTCCTGGTTGTCCAATACCTACGTCCCCCTAAAAAGCATAATATGACAAAGGAAAGCCTATTAGTGGATCATGTTGCTATTTCCAGCATCTTTCTTGAATTATTTTTAGGAACATAAGCTACTCAAGACTCATTTATACCGCCAGGCATGGGGAAGTTGAGATATTCCTTCCCCCTAGGCCATTACAAGTTATGCATGGTATGTCTGTGTGTATGTTTGGTTTTATAATAAGGGTTTTTAGTTGTTTTATTATTGGATTGTCACATGCTGTTTTTATCATTGTTGTTAGCCACCCCGAGTCTACGGAGAGGGGCGGCATACAAATCCAATAAATTATTAATTATTATTATTAATTTATCAAAATTGAATGATGAAAGGAAAGGAAAGAAGAAAAGGAAAAGGAAAAAAAATATAGCTCTCTAGAAATAATAGTTGTACTCTGTAGTATAGGCTCCTTATAATTCCTTTAATCTCTTTATATTTTGAAGGCTAAAACTTCATTTATTAATAGTGAACACAAGAAATGATTGATTGTAAAATGAACAAAAATCAGAATAAGCTATCTTGGAGAAACAAATGTGATTACCTTGTCACCCTTTATACCTGGAGTGCCTGCAGTACCCTACAATAAAGTGATCATGAGAGAAGGGAATAAAAAAAGTTTAATATTTTATACAGCAAAAAACATGTACGAGCAGCAATGAAACACAGAGGATCTGATTCAGACTGTGCATACAGTCCTCATTAAACCACTTTCCAACCACCTCGGTACTTACTGGTGACCCTGGAGGTCCTGGTGGTCCGGGTGACCCTGCAGTACCTTCTCTCCCAGGGAAGCCAATCAAACCCTAATAAGGAAAATACCTGTCAATCCAAAGGCTTAAGTCCAGACTGGAAAAGCCTTCTTCATGATACTCCTAATGAAATCTACCAGAGCCTGCATTCCAGTTGTAGTAGTAGAGTTACACATTGGTGGTCCACAATTAAAAATAGGGAAGATATAAATGTACATTGTTGTTGTGAGCTGCCCCGAGTATTCGGAGAGGGGTGGCATACAAATCTAATAAATAATAATAATAATAATAATAATAATAATAATAATAATAATAATAATAATAATAATAAAAATCGAGCTGCAACGACTCTGGCATAAGCCAGTGAAAGTGGTCCCAGTGGTACTTGGCACGCTGGGCGCAGTACCAAAGGATCTCAGCGGACATTTGAAAACCATCAGAATTGACAAAATCTCCATCTGTCAATTGCAAAAGGCCGCTTTACTGGGATCGGCAAACATAATTCACCGCTACATCACGCAGTCCTAGGTGCTTGGGAAGCGCCCGACTGGTGATGAAATATGAAATCCAGCATAGTGATCTCGTTTGCTGTGTTGTATTGACATAATAATAATAATAATAATTAATGATAATAATAATAATAATTATTATTAATAATAATACTAATAATACTAATAATAATAACAATAATAATAATAATAAATCATTTATACCAGGCGTTCTCTTTCTAACAATTATACACAGTTAGTTTCTTCAACTTTAAAGTTGAGGTCAGGATGGGGATGAAGATTGGAGGAATAGAGTTTTTAGCATTTGCCCCAAGGACTCAGGATTTCCCATCTGCGTTAAAACCTAGCAAATCAGGTTTAAACGTTGTGATGTTTATCTTTAGATATAGGTTGAGTGCTCAGACAAAGAACATATCTAAAGACTACTCACCATTATGAAGAAATCCAGAAAACAAGAGGACAATACAAACAGTTCATAAAAGGATTAGTGATTAGTGATGGATTGATTCAATGGGGCTTTCTAGAGGTTGCTATTCATTTATTCAGGGAACACACCAGGCTAAGGGATTGGAGGACAACAGCAATTATCAACCTTACCCTCTCTCCTGCAGGTCCCGGTTGGCCAGGCATTCCATTTTCTCCTCTCAGGCCAGGCTGTCCAGGAGTTCCAACTGCACCTGGTGAACCAGGTAGGCCTGGTGGGCCAGGTAAACCAGGATCTCCCTGAAAATAAAGCATGTTGTAAGGCATCAGAAGATGTAAGTCGAGAAGTAGCATTTCTTCTTTTCTTTCTTTACTTTTTGTTCCTCAATTATTCAAGAAGAATGAATGACAAATGCATGGATATACTTCCCCATTTTGACCATTTTCAAATTTTATTCAGTGACTTTAAAATGTTTCTTGACTTGACCAAAACTCCAAGTTAAAGAGGATATATACATAAAATGCAAAAATGAAATGAGAAGTTCTAACTTTTAAAGGTTAATCCGAGAAATTAAATCTCCAATCTATTGTTGCATGCTTTAAAAAATTACTCTCAGGATTGTTTAACTGCAGTGAGTTCTCCACCTGTGGTCCGTGGACCCTGGGGGTCCGCGATTTCATCACAGAGGGTCTGTGAAGGTTTGAAGAAATGTTATGATTTAAATCTTGAGTTAAGTCTTGGTGGCTCATAGTCTGTGACCACAAAAGGTACATAAAGGGGGTCCGTGGTGAAGAAAAGGTTGAGTACCACTGTCCTACTGCAGAGAAGCACCAGTTTAATTTGGTGGGAGCTGTCCACCAACAATAGTACTGAAAAAGTTAGAAGCGGGGAATTCTTAGAAGTATATAACGAAATCAGAAGTTAGAAGTGTGACATGAAATAAGGGGAGCAAAAGAATTGAGTTATTTTGGAAGTGGCACAGAAAGAGAAATTACCTTTAAGCCTTGAGGTCCATCCTGTCCTGGAGGTCCCTGCATGCCAATTCCAACTGAACCCTAAAAGGCACAGTGAAAGAAAAATAATAATGTAATGCATAGATATGTAAATTATGTGAATAAACCATGGTGGGGGAGCATTTCTCATAGACGGTACTTCCTGAAACTTCCTGTAGTTCTTCCTAAAACAGAACAGGTTCATGACATACTTCTGAACAAACTCAGCGATTCCTCAGCGCTCTTTTATAGGCATTCTTCTCTACCCACTAATAGGTATGAATAGATTTAAATGATGAGATTTGAGAATTTCTCAGAATGCTATGCTGGAATTAATGACCTTAACATACACTCTAATACCTTGTGTGTTATTTAATCTTCTTAAAACTCAAACATACATATTTTATAGAATTAGAAACAAAATATATGATAAACGCAATATACCTTTTCTCCTTTGATTCCAGGTGATCCTTTGGCTCCCTATTAAAATACAGAAACATATCCTACATAATTGTTTCCATGGTTGATAATAACAAAAAGAAGACAAGTAGCCAATATATCTCCCGAGAAAATAGTCTATTAAAAGTATTTCAGATAAAATTTTAATATGTAAAAGCCCTTGAACGCAAGAAGTTATTTAATGTTGGGAATATGTTGTCTCAGTATATTGCCGTCTAGCTTCTATTTTGAAAATTTAAAAACAACAGTGAAAGTCCTCTTGAAACAGGGATTTAATATTAGGCATATTTTAGTGTATTTGACCAAGTTAGGACATGCTTCTTTAAAAACGATTATTCATTTTTTAGCTCATAACTTTTCACAACTCTGTCTTTTCATCTGACCAAAACCCACTTGGGGTATTATATATCTACTAAGCAATCATACAATTATTATATTGTATATTCGAAATTACTTACATCTTCTCCAGGATCTCCAGGTATCCCCGAACTTCCAGGATTACCCTATTATAAAAAAACAGAAATAATCTAGATAAGTCAACACTGAGAATGAATTAAAAAGACATATTTCCGTGAAGCTAACAGATGCTGGAGAATGAGAATTAAGGTTCCTATCTGGAAAACTGTTTTCTTACTTTCTCTCCACGAGGACCTGGTATGCCTCGATCACCTTTGAGACCCTGCAAAGAAGAAACATCAACCTCAGTACTTGCCCTGGGAACCAGTTGCATGGAAATGGGGAAAATAAGCATGGAAAAAAAATAAGAAAAGTCAACTTACTGGCTTCTCCAGAAGTTCCTCATCAAAGTCACCTGGTTCACCCTAAAACAGACCATAAAGATAATTTATCAATAAATTAACGTCCATTCATATGGGCTCAATCTTGCTTTTTTAGAAAGTGTACAAAATCTGCCACTTATATTTAACAGAATTTAGTTATTTGCCAGACATCATAGAGTATAAGTTCTTTCTAGGGAAACCTGTCACAAGCAAGCTATTATCTCACATAAAATACACTAGCAAAATTGTCTTACATCATCAAATCAATTTTTCATTCAAGGGCTACTATTTGGGGTTTTCTTGAGGTAGAAATGGCAGAATGGAGACAGCTTCGAAAAGTGGAGCTGACACTGATTTATCTGATCAAGATTAAAAAGATAGGTTGTTATTTTTGTTAAGCCTTGCTGGATATTTTTGATGACATCAGGACTGAAATGCTGACATCAGGACTGATAACAGATGGTAAATGGGAAGAAAAGAATGCAATATTTGTTATATTTTAAGAGGTGAATGTGAGAAATCACTTCTTTATATATTTCTTTTCTTTTTCTCTAATATATTATTTTTCATTTCTTTCTTTTCTGCACTTTCTCTTCTTTTATATTCTATCTTTTTTTCAGTTTATACTATTGTAATTATAATCTTTAACAGTATTGTTATTGTTAAATATATAAACATAGAAGACTGACGGCAGAAAAAGACCTCATGGTCCATCTATTCTGCCCTTATACTATTTCCTGTATTTTATCTTAGGATGGATATATGTTTATCCCAGGCATGTTTAAATTCGGTTACTGTGGATTTACCAACCACGTCTGCTGGAAGTTTGTTATTATTTCAGTAAAATAATATTTTGTCACGTTGCTTCTGATCTTTCCCCCAACTAAACTCAGATTGTGTCCCCTTGTTCTTGTGTTCACTTTCCTATTAAAAACACTTCCCTCCTGAACCTTATTTAACCCTTTAACATATTTGAATGTTTCAATCATGCCCCCCCCTTTCCCTTCTATCCTTCAGACTATACAGAGTGAGTGAATTAAGTCTTTCCTGATAAGTTTTATGCTTAAGACCTTTCACCATTTATTGGATCCTCGGAGAAGGGCGGCATACAAACAAACAAACAAACAAACAAACAAACATCAAGAACTAATTTTTACAGGATGTTGTAAGCTGAAATCTGGAAATTTTGAAGCAACTATAAAAGGTTTAATTGATGTTTTGTATGTTCTTATGTCCCAAATAATATTATATTAATTTTTTATATTTATTTATGTGGATTTTTAGCTTACCTTTTCACCTTTCACTCCAGGAGGCCCCACTATAGTCTATAATAATCAATCAGAATAAGAAGAAAGATTAACAGGAATAAATAATATAAAAACATTTGTTATAAAGTTTTATTCTAAAAATATGAATGCAGAAATTAGATATATAGCTAAGAAAAGCCAAATAGCTTGAGACAATAGAAAAAGAGGGATGAAATACTTTTTCAACTTTCTTCTACAATTAATAATAAAGTACTGTTCTTTTAATCCTATCATGTTAATATTGAAAGAAACAGCAACATAATAATGAAGAAGAAATCCTAAGATCCTATCATGTTTTCCATACTTCAAACAATGGTCTAAAAAACAAAGGATGAATATTTTACTGTTAACAAAAATACATTCCATACAATTGTTCAGAAAATGTAATGGTTCTACCATACAACCTCTCCTAGAGAATGCCAATCACTGGAAATAAAGAAACATACATCTCTTCCATTCTAAAAACTATTTGCATCATATTTAGCCCTAAATGCATTTCAAAATTCACCATTAAAGAACGCTTTCAGGTTATTTATTTATTTATTGGAAAAACATATTTTGTCCATGTCAAAAACATGAACATTATTCATCACCTTCTGAGTTCATATAACTTCCTGACAAATGATGGAAAAGAATCTCGTGATGGTTTCAGAGATTTGTTTTGATAATGTGCTGTCAGTTTCCACACACTAAATGTTCTTTTCTCCTGAGCCTTAAAATAAAGATAATTTTTTAATGTCCATGCTAAATGGATATTAGGCAAGGTTGACTCAGCATTCCACCCTTCCTGAGGTCCCAGATTGTTGGAGGCCATATGCTGACTCTGTAAACTTCTTACAAAAGGCTATAAAGCACTGTGAAACAGAATATAGGTTTAAGTGCTATCGCAATGGCTAAATAACATCGTTTAGGATTAATCAAAGTAGCACCCAGCACAGCTAATATTAAAAAAATATTTAAGAGGCCTATACTGTTTGACATAATTACATACATACTGTTTCCCCCAAAATAAGACATCCCCTGATAATAAGCCCAATTGGGCTTTTGAATGCATGGCAATAAGGCTAAGCGGTTACTTTAGGGTTAATACTAAACAGAGAAGGGAGCAAAAAGAAAACATGTAAACCTGTATCCATCAAGAATAAAGAAAGGAATGGTTGCCTCTCACCTGTCCTGGAGAGCCACCATCTCCAGGCTCCCCTTTAGGACCAGCAGGTCCTGAAGGCCCTGGAATACCCTACAAAACAATTAACAAAAGCATTTTGCAAGATAGAAGCACAGATTACACTAGGCTGCTGCATCCCACTCTAGTGATACAATCCTATTCTTCTTCTTCTTCTAATGCCATATCTGTCACTGGATGTTGGCAATCATGCTGGCAACTCCATTTTTATCAACAGCCACATGAAAAAGTGCTGTTGAGTTTTGTTCAGACCAGTCCCTTAGATTTTGAAGCCATGATGTTCTTCTTTTGCCTGGACCTTGTTTGCCGGGGTGGCGCAGTGATTAGAGTGCAGTACTGCAGGCAATTTCAGCTAACCACTAGCTGTAGTTCAGCAGTTCAAATCTCACCACTGGCTCAAGGTTGACTCAGACTTCCATCTTTCCAAGGTGGGTAAAATGGGGGCATATTGCTGTTGGGGGCAATATGCTGATTCTGTAAACCGCTTAGACAGGGCTGTAAAAAGCACTACGAAGCAGTATATAAGTATAAATGCTATTGCTATTGCTTTCATTGGAGAATTAAGTGAAGTATGTCATATTTTTCCAGGCATCGCATCACACGTCCAAAAAATTCTAACTTTCGCTTTTTAATGATTTGGATTTTCTTTGCCTTTCCCAAGCAGCTTATCACCTCCTCGTTTCTGATTTTGTCAACCTAACTTATACATAACAACCACCTGTAAATCCACATTTCAAATGCTTCTAGTTTCTTCAAGTGACTTTCTCTGAGAGACCAACTCTCCACTCTGCAGAGCAGGATAGAAAAGATGTAGCATCCGACAGTCCTATATATGTTTGTTTAGAGACATTTCCCATTATATTCAGATTCATTCATTTATTCAATGCATATGCTGCCCTTCTCTCTATCCTGTGACTTTGGGTGACACAGGAGATTATCCATGTGACTTTAGGGTCACCTGTGTTTTAAAAGTCAAGTTGCAACACTGCTTATGTCTAATGTTTTCTGCCTATCTTGTATGATCAGAGTGGATGTAGTCTTGCTTCCCTAAGCAATACAATATATCAGCACCCAGGAGGTCTGCCTTCTTTGTTGGATGCCTGGTCTTTGGAATACTATCCCCACTCCCGAAGGATTTGTGTGCTCCCACAAAAACTGAAAACCCAGCTCTGTTCCCGGATCTTGGATAAGAACGAGTGTGCCCCTGTATGTTGTAATCATAGGTTTTTAGGCACTGAAATTTGGAATGGAATATTACTGAAGAGTGATGTTTTAAGCCTAATGGGTGCTGAATAAAACCTTATTCTTCCTCTATGAAAAGCAGCAAAATCCAGAGGGCAGTTTGCCTTCACATGTAGAATTTTACTTGTGTGAGGAATTGTCTTTTTGTTTCACATGGGCATGGTCTGTATTTTTCACTGCCCGCTTCAATATTTTATTACCTTTTAACTCTGAAAGCCACCCTAATCTAATGGAGTTGGACAGCCTCCAAACTGATTAAATGCACGGAGAAGAATTATGCAGTTTCACATAGTGACGTACCATTTTCCCAGACAGCCCAGGCTCCCCTTCTTTTCCAGACACTCCATCTCTTCCTGGTACACCTGGTTTTCCTGGCTCACCCTAGGGAATAGTTCATAGGACCATTAAAGCCTGATTCGTTAGAGGAAACAGTAATTTGATACTGAATATGAAATGATGTCCCATGGAAAACTGAACAACCAAGAAGAAGAAGAAGCAACTTACAATTTGTCCTGGTAACCCTGGAGGGCCTTGGGGACCCTAAAAAGCAACCCAATGAGAAACATGTTATCAGTTCAGGAATTTAAAAGTTCTCTCAAAGTAAAGCAAGATATTTACCACCTACCACAGGCCCAGGAGATCCTGATGGTCCTGGCAATCCCACAACTCCTGGAGGGCCTGGCATACCCTACAAAGGGGGAAAAATCACTTTGATCAAAGTTCTCAACAGGCATACAATCAAATCTATTGTGCGGCTCTCCCATCCTAGCCCTTTCCCAGAAGTTGGAAATATAAGTTGTTAGAAGGGAAACTCACAAATAGTATCTATGTAGGTAGTCCTAGGCTTACAATCATTTGTCCAATAATATAATAGCTCAGAAAGAGTGCTGGCCCTAATCCTAACCCTAACATCTGCTCAGGTGATCATGATCTGGGTGCTTGGTAACCTGTTCAATTGGTTACCATATACTCACAGCCATATGATCACCATTTGCATTCTTCTTTGGCGGTTTCTCTGCCAGTCAATGGAGCAAGAAAGGTTGCAAGCTTATGTTGCCTGCTGAGAGACCCTATCTCATCTCTTGGGATTGGCTGAGAGACATGCTTGCCAAGGGGAGCTAAACACATGGATGGAGTGCAGAAATGATGCTGAAATCCTGAAGTTCCTGCAACCTGCTAGAATTCCCTTCCAAACATGAAGAAATAGAGCCGGGGTGGCGCAGCAGGTAGAGTGCTGTACTGCAGGCCACTGAAGCTGACTAGTTCAAATCTCATCACCGGCTCAAGGTTGACTCAGTCTTCCATCCTTCCAAGGTGGGTAAAATGAGGACCCGTATTGTGGGGGCAATATGCTGGCTTTGTTAAAAAGTGCTATTGCTAACATGTTGTAAGCCGCCCTGAGTCTAAGGAGAAGGATGGCATAAAAATCAAATAAATAGATAGATAGATAGATAGATAGAAAGATAGATAGATAGATAGATAGATGATAGATAGATGATAGATAGATAGATGATAGATAGATGATAGATAGATAGATAGATAGATGATAGATAGATGACAGATAGATATAGATAGATAGATGATAGATAGATAGATGATAGATAGATAGATAGGTAGGTAGGTAGATAAGTATATATATATATATATATATATAGATAGATAGATAGATAGATAGATGATAGATAGATATATAGATACGTAGATAGATAGATAGATAGATAGATAGATAGATAGATAGATAGATAGATAGATAGATAGATAGATAGAGCTCCTTCGGCAGGTAACTCTTTCAGCCGGGCCCTGGAGATGGGAGGGAGCCAAAATTCAAGCAGAAAGTGGAGAGGCAGTGCTAAGAAGCATAGAACACTTCAGGCAGGTAGCAGAGGCCCAGGAAATGCATCTAGTGGAATGCAGACTGCATGCGTGTCTCTCTTTGCTTAGAGGCTGAAAATCTTCCTTGGATTTCAGCAGGGAGAATTTTCAGCTACTGAGCACAGAAAAAGCACAGTAAGGAAAACAGCACAGGATGGGGGAGTTCTGGGAAGACCCTGTGTGCAAGTGTATTTGAAAATCCTGCTTGGATTTCTGCAGGGGTCTTGAGTGGAGACCCACAGGGTCTTCTCCACCTCTTCTGAGGAACCACTGAGTCCTTAACACTGAACAACCGGCAATTGGGAATGCCGGGATTGTGCTTGTTGAGTGAAGCAGGTCATGTAATGTCTCACTTAACAACCGCTTTGCTTAATTGCTGCAAGTCCTGTCCTAACAGTGGTCATATGTTGAGGAATATCTGTGTGTGTGTGGGTGGGTGGGTGGGGTTGACAATGAACAAATCCTTGAAAGCAGTAGCAGTAGGCCACAACATTTTTGAGTTACTACAATGTATGTTTGGGAAACCTAAACAGATACTTACTCGTATGCTGGGCCCAGGTTCTCCTACACCTCCCTGTAAATAACAAATAAAAATTGAAACTTTCATATCATTACTTGCGTTTGAGTGAAAACTGAGTTTTGAACGTTTCAACTTCTAAAGAAGATAATGCAGGTAAATCACATAAACTAACATTAGAAGTTCTATGCTAAATTTTAGAAACCATATTGTTCATAGGATATCATAGGTATGTATGCTGTGTTCCCAAAGATAGGTTCCTCCAAACAAAAAAACAGAACTATTTTTGGAATACTAAAGCTACATGCAGCAACTAAAGATTAACAAACATGTGGCATGAACTTACAAAGATATATATGATTGTTTTAGCTGATGTAGCGAGAGAAGAACACAGTATTCTCACAGGAAAGAAGATCTGATGTTCTGGCAAAAAGGAGGACAGAGTTAGCAGACAAGAAGACAGGGACTGGAGGAAGAAGTAATGGACAGTGACTGGTGACCCCAAATGGATTCTAAGCCACTCTGGCTGTTAAAGATTTGATTCCAGAGTTGATCAGGACAAAGATCCTGAAGCAGAGTGAAGAATAGTAAGGAGATTACCAAAGAAAGAAAATGGGCATTGATAGATATGACTTCTGAACCTTAACCTCCATCTGGAGGATCAACAGGTTGTTAGCCACCTGAGAATAATGACTCACATTCTAACTCTAAATAACACCATTAGGCAAGGAGACAAGGAGATCTGTATATCTCCTGAAAAGAAAAGGCATCAACACCTCTAATTAGACAAAGCCTAATTCCTGCTCAATTCAGTTTGGGCTGGCTATTGTGGAATTCTCTGGCACTATAAAAAGTATATCTATAAAATGTATTGGTCTTCTAGAATTCCGTCTTCCAAACACTTCAAGCTAGTTGCTTGCAGCATTGGGATATCGTAATTTACAAGCTAAACAACCTCACTTTGAATTCTCCAAGTCTGTTATTTCCTCCTGATCTTTGTCTTTACCTTGGGAATTGATAGATTTTTAACATGCAAATGACACTCTCAATCTATCAATCACCTTGCTTTCTGTTTCTGTTGGTTCAAGACTTGCATAGGACACTAGGAAAGGATAAATATGGGAAACTACATTTGCCAGCATGGGATTCTAAATGGGGAATCTTGTAGTAATTGACGCACACACAACAGGGTAAGCTTTATAACAGGGGTCCCCAAACTTTTTACACAGGGGGCCAGTTCACTGTCCCTCGGACTGTTGGAGGGCCGGACTATAAAAATAAACTATGAATAAATCCCTATGCACACTGCACATACCTTATTTTAAAGTAAAAAACAAAATGGGAACATAATATTTAGAGGGGGGGAAGAAGTCTGAAATTCATATATGTTTGTGTTTTCTTTTTAATCTTCTTTTGTTAACATCTGATTGGCTATACAAGGTTTTCTTGGTTTATAGAAAATGTATAAAGAAAGAAGGAAGCAATTTGGCATAGTGGTTAATAAGTTAGAAATATAATGTTTTACTTTTTGAAGTAACATTAAGGAGGGAATTTAATTAAAAGAAAAGTATGTACCTGGATGACAACATTAGAAAAAAAAACTTTTGCAACTTTTTTTATGATTGATATTAGTTACTAACAAAATACCACATTTTATTCATGGAAAATTAGATGGTACACTGTATTGTATTGTTTGAATGTATGTTGAGAGAATTTTTTTTTTAAAATTACAGCCCCCCCCCCAAAAGTCCTTCCTTCCTCTGTCCCTCCATTCATTTCATTCTTCCTTCCTTGTTCCCTCCATTTCTTCTTCCTTCTTTCCTTCCTTCCTTCTCCTTCCATTTCTCCTTACTTACTTCCCTCCCTCCTCCCTCTCCTTTTCTCTCTCTCTCTCTCTCTATTATTATTATTATTATTATTATTATTTGGATTTGTATGCCGCCTCTCTCTGCAGACTCTCTTGCTCTTTCTCTCTCTCTCTCTCTTGCATTCTTTCTCTCTCTTTCTCTCTCTCTTGTGTTCTTTCTCTCTCTTGCTTTCTTTCTCTTTCTCTTGCTCTCTTTCTCTCTCTTGCTCTCTCTCTCTTTCTCTTTCTCTCTTGCTACCTCTCTTCCTCCCTCCCTCCCTTTCTCTCTCCCTCTTTCTCCCCTTTCCTTCCTTCCCTCCTTCCTTCCTCTCTACTTCTTTTTCCCTCCCTCTTTTTTCATTCTCTTTCCCTTTTCTTTCTTTCTCTCCACTTCTCTCTCTCTTTTCCCTCTTTCACCTTCCCTCTTTTCTCCCCTTGGATGACTCGCCCAACAAGCCTCCACCCTCCGACCCCGGACTCCCATTCAATCCCCATTCAGAAAACGGGAGCCAGCAACTCAAAAAGGAGGAGGGGGCGGGTGTGTGCATGTCTGTGTGTGTGTTTAGAGCAAGGATGCCCAATCTTGGCAACTATAAGATTTGTGGACTTCAACTTCCAGAATTCCCTAGCCAGCAATCAAATCAGGTCACATACCTTTATTCCAGGTACACCTTGAGCGCCAGATGGGCCAACAGGACCCTGAAGAAAAACGAAAGACAATTATTTCCAGTAATCAAAACACAACTATGACTGTGTTAATTCAAATATTCTATACAACATGCTAACTTGTCTTCGAGTCTTCGGAGAGGGGCGGCATACAAATCTAATAAATCTAATCTAATCTAATCTAAATCTTTACTGTGTGTTGTTGGCATTTTCTGAAAAGATAAGGTTGCTTTCATAAAAAAACCCAACAATGTCCCACCATCCTAAAACATGTACATTTCTATATAAATGAACTTCATTAAAACTGTCTATTTACTGAACTGAACAAAACCTCAGTTACTAACGAACCTTAAAACAAACAATCCATGTTATGAATTCAGTGACTCTTTAGTGACAAGCAGAAAACTTTTATCTAGTGTTTCTGCATTGATAAATTAGGCCAACAATTCTGAGAAAATGACAAGACTGGCATAGAATTGCAAAGACAATTTAAATTAGAAATCATCCATAAAATGCATGCCATTCTGTCCCTGACCAACCAGGCTTGCTATCTGGTATTAACAGCCTATTCCAGAGTCTTATAAGATTATCCAATACAGTGGGAGACCCAAATTTTTCTATAAACTTTCTTATATCTACTCAAGTAGGTGTATACAATGGTGTAAAGAACCAGGCTGTATTACTTACAGGAGGGCCTGGTGATCCGGGATCTCCTTGATTTCCCTATTGAAATAAAAAGACATTCTCAGTGGTAGATATAGTACTGATACACATCCGAGTTAGCCTTTTTTCTTTTTTTTTAGAACTGAAGGATCATAAAGTAGATTTGTCAAAACGCTTGACTTCAAATGAGATCTTTACCCATTCCATACAATCCAGATCACTGAGAAACCAAATGTTGCTTATTCTATAATTTTAAATAGTATTGGACTATTAAAGTCTAATTGTTACAATCAATAATATAATCATCTGATAACAGGTCTGGAATAATGAATTATTTGAGCCTCCTTACATCTTGTTCTGGTGAACTCCCCATTAAGAGCAAGTTCAGGGTCATTTTTATCAACTCATTTTTTTGCTGTGACAGCTATCTTTTTCTATATAGAGAAAATATAACATGAAAAATTATGGTACATCCATATACGTCACAATGATTTGCAAAAGGATTGACAGCAATACTTTTGCATAGCTGTACTGTCCAAATGTCACTTTTCTGGATGTAACAGGATGATGGAGAAAGCTGGCTGAAACATTGGGTCAATATGTGACTGCCATTTCCTGGTTGCTCTATAATCCTTCGATTTTAAATTCTAAAATATTATATACCAATACTAAAATATTGTGAAATAAATGTACACACACACACACACACACACAAATTATGCTGCGTTATTGCTATTATTAATACAGTGATACCTTGTCTTACAAACTTAATTAGTTCCGGGACGAGGTTCTTAAGGTGAAAAGTTTGTAAGACGAAACAATGTTTCCCATAGGAATCAATGGAAAAGCAATTAATGCGTGCACGCCCAAAATTCACCCCTTTTGCCAGCCGAAGTGCCTGTTTTTGTGCTGCTGGGATTACCCTGAGGCTCCCTTCCATGGGAAACCCCACCTCTGGACCTCTGTGTTTTTGCGATGCTGCAAGAGAATCCCAGCAGGGGAATCCCAGCATCGCAAAAATGAGAGCTTTGTTGGCAACGGAAGTCTGGAGGTGGGGTTTCCCAGCGAAGGGAGCATCAGTGAAATCACAGCATCGCAAAAACACCAAAGTTCTCGAAACCCCACCTCCGGACCTCTGGGTTTTTGCGATGTTGCGATTTCACTGAGGCTCCCCTTGCTGGGAAACCCCACCTCTGGACTTCCGTTGCCAGTGAAGCGCCCGTTTTTGCACTGCTGTGATTCCCCTGCTGTGATTCCCCTTCAGCATCACCAAAACACGGAAGTCCGGAGGTGGGGTTTCCCATGGGGGGGAGCCTCAGGGGAATCCCAGCAGCGCAAAAATGGGTGCTTCGCTGGCAACGGATGTCCGGAGGCAGGGCATCCCAGCGGCAGCGGTGGGTTTGTAAGGTGAAAATAGTTTGTAAGAAGAGGCAAAAAAATCTTAAACCCCGGGTTTGTATCTCGAAAAGTTTGTATGATAAGGCGTTTGTAAGACGAGGTATCACTGTATTTTATTACTACTGACATTCATTCCTTTCAGAAAGTGATTTAAAAATATGACAAGCTTCATTATTACATCTTGCATTTAACAAATGAAGAAAGAACTTAAGTGGTTTACTTTGTGGCCCCTCTGTTGAGTCCAGAAACAGAGTCCCCATGCCAGGGTCTCTCTCTTCCTTTAGCAAAGTTGACCATTGTAATTAGCCCTGCAATGCAACCTCGTCCTCCCACCCCCACGATTAGTAAGCTGGCATTGTGCTACATGCAAGGTGGGATGTGGGTGAGATCCAGGAGAGGGAAAGGGGAAGGGAGCACCTACCGGTCTGCCCAGAACTCCAGGGAAACCTGGCAAGCCCTGCAAAGATCCAAGGCAAAGACCCAAAGAGTTAGTGAGACCCAGAGCAATCTCTGAAGCAAGCTTTGGATGGCCTTACACAATGACAAGGCAGAGCAGTTCATTCTGCGCTGAAAAGAAAGCGAGCGGGCAGAGAAAGCCAACCACAGTCAAGGACTCAGGGCTGCTGCAACTTAAGTATAAAAGTTACTTACAGCTGGGCCGGGGGGCCCTCTAATACCCTGTAAGCCCTAGAAGGAGGCAAAAACATATACAGACACATGAACCAGCTATGTAAAATGCAACCACAAGGAAGCTTGATGGACTGTTGCCATCTGAAAGAACTTTCTTAGGGAGGGCCTTCTCATTGCTGCGTCCACCAGCATCTCCTGGAGGGAGCTGTGCAAGTTAGCAACAGGACCCCAGAAAAATGCATATTTAGAATGAGGAAGCACCAGCAATAGTGCTTCAGAGTAACATGCACACCTCTTGGCAACTGAGCCTACTGCAGGTATTTGGATGTTCTGCGCAAGTTCTGCAGAATGTTCCAGTTTTTATCTGTTTAATAACCGCCATTCATTTTACTATCCCCTTCCCATCTCTGAAATGATAGAAACTCAGGGTAACCAAAAGTGGTTCTTGAATGGAAGGATTTTAAGCCGATTCTGAAACACGCAACAAATTGATGAACTCTTAATTCCAATGTTATGATAGTAAGCCTAACATTTTCATTCTATAATTTAAGCCTATAATTTACCATAATTGTATTTGTCTATCTATCTGTCCATCCATATATCATGCCTTGTATTATTTTTACAAATAACTCAAGGTGGTGAACATATCCAACACAAATTCCTCCTACTATTTTTTCCCCCCTCCACCATAATCTTGTGACATGGGTTGGGCTGAGAAAATGACTGGCCCAAAGTCACCAGGCTAGTATTCATAGCTAAGGTGGGACTTGAGCTCCTGGTTTTTTTGGCCTCCTGCTTTTTAATCTAGTACCTTAACCACTTGACTAAACTGGCTGAAAAACAGACAAAAGAAACAAAATGTTATCACAGAATTGTTGATTGATTCTAATACAGTATATTCATTTCTCTTTTTCAGATGCTGGAATATTTCTGTATATTTTGAACAATTACTCACATGTCTGTTTATAGGTGTATTCAGTGATGGGCTCCTACGGGTACGGTCAGTACCGGTAGCAAAATTTTGAATTTTTTCCTTTTTTTCCCTTCTGGGCTCTGGGTATGTTTTTCCTTTCATAGTAAATGAGGTTGAATGTGTATAATTTTAGAAGAGTTGTCCGTGCATGTGTTTGTGTACATACACATAGAGTTTATATAGTAGATAATGTATATTTGTGTGTGCCTGTGTGTAATATGTATGTACACATATGGCATATATACATAGAATTAAATTTGGATGCTCAGTAATAGTAAATAGAGAGGGAAATTGTATCTCTTTGAGTTGAGGATAGGCCAGGCACCCTAACCCAAAACCTTGAGCTGAGTGACGTCAAGTTGGCCATTTTTAAGCCAGTCACATAACCTTTAAATCACCCCCAGTTGCATGATCGTCAAGCCACTCCCACCTGTTCACATGGTCAGCAAGACAGACCTACAAAATAAGCCATACCCACAGTGTGGTAGTAAAAATGTTTTTAGCCCTTCACTGGGTGTACTGGACATACTGTATGTAAGAAGCAACCATAATTATAAATAACGAAGAATAAGCAATACCCTTCTGTTGAGGTAAGGTGAATATGGTCTACCAAGGCATAGAAAGCAACAATACATCAGATCCAATTATACAAGAGTTTAGCAAGAAGAGATAGAAACATAGAAACATAGAAGTCTGACGGCAGAAAAAGACCTCCTGGTCCATCTAGTCTGCCCTTATACTATTTTCTGTATTTTATCTTAGGATGGATATATGATTATCCCAGGCATGTTTAAATTCAGTTACTGTGGATTTATCTACCACGTCTGCTGGAAGTTTGTTCCAAGGATCTACTACTCTTTCAGTAAAATAATATTTTCTCATGTTGCTTTTGATCTTTTCCCCAACTAACTTCAGATTGTGTCCCCTTGTTCTTGTGTTCACTTTCCTATTAAAAACACTTCCCTCCTGGACCTTATTTAACCCTTTAATATATTTAAATGTTTCGATCATGTCCCCCCTTTTCCTTCTGTCCTCCAGACTATACAGATTGAGTTCATGAAGTCTTTCCTGATCCGTTTTATGCTTAAGACCTTCCACCATTCTTGTAGCCCGTCTTTGGACCCGTTCAATTTTGTCAATATCTTTTTGTAGGTGAGGTCTCCAGAACTGAACACAGTATTCCAAATGTGGTCTCACCAGCATTCTATATAGTGGGATCATAATCTCCCTCTTCCTGCTTGTTATACCTCTAGCTATGCAGCCAAGCATCCTACTTGCTTTTCCTATTGCCCGACCACACTGCTCACCCATTTTGAGACTGTCAGAAATCACTACCCCTAAATCCTTCTCTTCTGAAGTTTTTGCTAACACAGAACTGCCAATGCAATACTCAGATTGAGGATTCCTTTTCCCTTTCAGCAGAGTGGGTGTGCTCCAAGTCCCCTCCATTAAATACTGTGGGATCTAGGAAGCGTACTTTTTCTTTGAGACTTATGGGTTTCATCGAGCTTTTCCTTTCCTTTTCTTTTGCTATCCTCTCCGGCCTCTCTTCCCCCTGCCCCCACCGTAAGATTTTCTCTGCCAATACTGAACCTTTTATACTTACCGCTTTCCCTTCTGACCCAGGAAGGCCTCTCTCTCCTGGAAGTCCCTGCAGAAGATGGAGAATAAATATCAGCCAACAAAGCCACAGTAATGCAATAACAGCTATACATGGTAATAGAACGGGCCTATTCTGAAAGTAAGACATTCACCGCTAAAAAGCAAAATAAAAATCTAATGCCAGAATTGCTTTGATGCAACAGCTATCATCATTTTGACAATGATTCATCATTGATACTCACTGGAGCGCCATCCCTGCCCTTTTCACCAGCTTCACCTCTCTCCCCTTTTTGACCATCTTCACCCTGCAACCCAAGATGGCAGGACATCAGAAAAGGAAAATTGGCAGGTCTATGGTGTCAACTCCTCAAATCATACAAGCCAAGATCACTGATTGCACTACAATGGTTAATTTAATTTCTACTGGCTATTTGAGATCACAGGTGTCAAACTCGCCATGTCATGTTGCGGTCACATGACATTTCATGATGTTTCTCCCCCTTCGCAAAACTGGAATGGGTGTGGCCTGCACGTGATGCATCTGACCCACGAGCCGCCAGTTTGATCCCCCCTTGTTCTAGATGTTCCTGTTCTGTTGAAATATATCTCTGTATCACCTAGCAATTTTTTACAATTTTGCATATATGCATAAATTTAATAATTCTCTACAGAAATTGGGGTTGCTTTTTGTCCTCTTTTGCTGATGTCTGTATATTTGACACCCCTGGCTCAGGTCAACCAAACGTAGAAAGTCTGCCAAGACCAGGAGAGCTCTGCCTTTCTCCTTGGCCTTCTATAAAGGCTACTGAAAGGCTGAGATATCCTGTATATTCCGTGGAAGCAAGTCTGAAAAAAATAAGCATGCCAGGCATTATTGAAGGCAATGGATTTGAAGCTTTTAACTACATATTCAGGTACAATATTAGTATATTACCCTTTACTATAATTTCTTCCTTAGTGTTTCTTAATTGCAAAATAACACAAAGAATAAAATAAAAAACTGTATAATTAAATAATAATAATAAAAGGAGGCCACTTCCATGATGTGATTATTTATTTATGAAATGTTTATGGTTTCACCACTTAAGCAATTGTGAATTTGGAAGTCATACAAGCAACAAGAAAACAATACAGTTAACAAACATAAAATGTAATGAGTGATTGTGAATAATGCTATTGTATCTCTTCCTATAGGTTTTGCCACAAAAGATTACTCAACTCTTCCTTGACTCCTTCATCGATATCTTGATATAACCATTTCATAGCATTTTAAATATTTCAGACAGAAATTGAGCCAATACATAGTTTCTAGTCTGATTACTGAAAATTGGTCTGTAATTATAAAGAAACAGACCAACCCCACCCCCTCCCAAAATTTTCAGTCTCAGCTCCAAATGAAAGCATAATGTAAACCAATAGCAAAAAATTTCTTTCAGAATATTCATGGCCACTAATAGAAATGGTAATACAATCAAAGGAGATAAGTAATCTTGGTGGACAAAGCTATCATTCTCTTACTCACTGCACCATTGCTCTGATGATGAAAAATTAAAAGTTGTGCAAACCATTGCATGAGATAGTGGAGAGGTTAGGCAGGTTAGGCAGAGATAGCGCAATTTATTCAAGGGCAGTGATACACAGCAATTGTTAACTGGGAACAGGGAAAGGAGGAAAGCACTGGGAAGATTGGTAGGTGGTTTGGTGAACAGGCTATGGGGAGATGAAAAACAGAAAGGGACAACCTGCACCAGCCTTTCCATAACTGCCCCATCAAACCCTGGCTGAAATCTTATGGAAGCAAGCTGTTTGGGTTTCAAATAGGCTGAACCTATGGGTCATAGCATGTGTATTTTTTATTTACCTTTGTGAATAAAATTCCCCTGGGGGCTGCTGAATTATCCATCAAGACAATGAAAGAGACAGAATAATATTAAAGCAAGATCAGGTCAAACACTTGCAGGAAAGAAGAGTTCCCCCTCGCAAGTGGAGGCACAGAACAGACACCAGGAGAGCTGGAGAAGTGCAGAGATGAGAAACTTACTACATTCAGACCTTATCGCCTCTGGAACCCTTTACACCATCTTCTCCTGGGTCTCCCTGTGCAAGAATTAAAAAAGGGAATGATTAGTACAAGGGCTTCACTAAAGCAAAAGGATGGGGGAAATGTCTTGCTATCAAAACAATGATCAACAAATTCTCACTAGCTGTAAATAGTTAATAAATCATTTAAGACCTAAAGAATTTCTGCTCACAGAAGAGAGCAGAGTGTCTCTTGTTAAAAATACAACTCATGCTTTTTTCTCAACAATAAATAAATCCCATCAAATGTTAAGGTCAAACTCATGCAGTTAATGAGTGAATATGGTTCATACAGCAATAGCAGTTAGACTTATGTACTGCTTCATAGTGCTTTATAGCCCTCTGCAAGAGTCAGCCTATTACCCCCCAAAATCTGGGTCCTCATTTTATCAACCTCAGAAGGATGGAAAGCTGAGTCAACCTTGAGTCAGTCAGGATCAAACTCCTGGAAATGAGCTGATTGAGCCTGCAATACTGCATTCTAACCACTGTGTCACCATTGTTCTTTTATATACTTTTTTTTTTTAAAAAAAACCAGCTACTAGAAAGTGATATATGATTGCAACAGAGATGGGTTCCTCCCAGTTCAGACCGATACACCCGAACTGGTACCAACCCGCTGGTGATGTCACAATGACATCATGGAACTGGTTCTGTCAATGCCACTCTGTAGATGCTGCCATCTTTTTTTTTGGATTTTTTTTAATGAAAAATAATTGGGAGGAAATTTCTTTCTGGTTTTTTCCTGCTGTGCATGTGCAGAAGCCGAGTTTCCAGCACTGCACATGCATTGCCATCTTGTTTTTGGCTTTTTGGGAGGGATTTTAGAAACATAGAAGATTGACGGCAGAAAAAGATCTCATGGTCCATCTAATCTGCCCCTATACCATTTCCTGTATTTTATCTTAGGATGGATATACAGTATGTTGATCCCAGGCATGTTTAAATTTAGTTACTGTAGATTGACCAACCACGTCTGCTGGAAGTTTGTTCCAAGCATCTACTACTCTTACAGTAAAATAATATTTTCTCACGTTGCTTTTGATCTTTCCCCAACTAACCTCAGATTGTGTCCCCTTGTTCTTGTGTTCACTTTCCAATTAAAAACACTTTCCTCCTGAACCTTATTTAACCCTTTAACGTATTTAAATATTTCGATCATGTCCCCCCTTTCCCTTCGGTCTTTCAGACTATGCAGATTGAGTTCATTAAGCCTTTCCTGATAATTTTTAATAATTTTTAGCACTGCACATGTGCATGCAAAGAGCGCACATGCTCACACGGCACGCCCACACGGCATGGGAAAAAGCGAACCAGCAGTGAGATAAGGTAGAACCCACTCCTGGATTGTAAGATCACAGTGATGTTGAATCCTTCCATTGTAATCCTATAGACCAGTGATGGCGAACCTATGGCACAGGTGCCGCAGGTGGTACGTGGAGCCATATCTGCTGGCACGTGAGCCATTGTCCTAGCTCATTGGCCTCCAATGTGCATGTGTGTGCCGGCCAGCTGATTTTTGGCTAACAGAGAAGCTCTGGGAGGACGTTTTTGGCTTCCAGAGAGCCTCCAGGGGATGGGTGTGGCTGTTCCTACACTCTCCCAGCTCCAGGGAAGCCTTTGGAGCCTGGGAAAGGCGAAACACGATCCTACTGGGCCCATCAGAAGTTGGGAAACAGGCAGTTTCTGGCCTCCAGAAAGCCTCCGGAAGGGGGGCAGGGAAGCTGTTTTCGCCCTCCCCAGGCATTGAATGGAACAAACTTCCAGCAGACGTGGTAGATAAATCCACAGTAACTGCATTTAAGCATGCCTGGGATAAACATATATCCATCCTAAGATAAAATACAGAAAATAGTATAAAGGCAGACTAGATGGACCATGAGGTCTTTTTCTGCTGTCAGACTTCTATGTTTCTATGAATTATGGGTGTGGGCACTCACGCATGTGTGATTGTGTGCGCACACGCTCTTTCAGCACCCAAGGAAATAAATGTTCACCATCACTGCTATAGACTAAACCAATGATGCTTCCCAATCAAAATGCACACTATATGGGAAGATAATTGAATTGGAAAAAAAATGACAAAAAGTGGAGGGGGGGACATCCACTAACCTTGCTTCCCTTGGGTCCTATAGGTCCACGTTCTCCAGGAAGTCCAGGGAGGCTCCCTTCTGAATCTACCTGAAAGCACATAAATACGTCAGTCTTGTCGTCAGTCTGTCTGATATGCTCTGCCTCCCTCTCAGGCAAACTGCTACCGGAATAGATTCCTGTTTGTGACCACCATATTATCAACAAAAGTCATATCCTCAACACAGCTATGGAACCTCTCAGATTTAAAGACGTTTCATCTCTTCCCCAGAAAGTGCATGATTATCATATACCAAGAGCTTTCACGTTCATATACAGTACTTGAAGTTGGGATTGTTCGTATTTAAACAATAAATATTGAAAGATCCACATGCTTGATGAATCTATTTTCCTAGGCCACAACCCAAATTCCAGTTAAATCCCATGGATAATAAAAAAAGAAAAAGATTGCTCATACCAGCATCATAAGAAGCTCGGACTGATTATTCCACAAATGCCTTCCTTAACTAAAATGGGCAGAACCCCTAGCCATTAAATACTAAATTGGCAATGTTCAAAATGACATGAAATACAAACAGAGGCATCACATTGAGCCCCTCTTTTCTGTTTCATTTTGTATGAATTTTATCAGTTTAGGAAAATGCTTATTTATTTATTTATTTATTTATTCATTCATTCATTTATTTGATTTGTATGCCGCCCCTCTCCGTAGACTCGGGGCGGCTAACAACAGTAATAAACAGCATGTAACAAATCTAATGTTTAAAATAATTAAAAAACCCTTATTAAAACCAAACATACACACAAACATACCATGCATAAATTGTATAGGCCTAGGGGGGAAAGGGTAGTTCAGTTCCCCCAAGCTTGACGACAGAGGTGGGTTTTAAGGAGCTTACGAAAGGCAAGGAGGGTGGGGGCAATTCTGATCTCCGGGGGGAGCTGGTTCCAGAGGGTCAGGGCCGCCACAGAGAAGGCTTTTCCCCTGGGTCCCGCCAGACGACATTGTTTAGTCGATGGGACCCGAAGAAGATAAAGTAAAATATGCTTCAACCCAGAGGTGAAATCCAGCAGGTTCTGACAGGTTCTGGAGAACCAGTAGCGGAAATTTTGAGTAGTTTGGAGAACCAGCAAATACTACCTCTGGCTGGCCCCAGAGTGAGGAAGGAACAGAGATTTTGCAGTATCCGTCCCCTGCCACACTCACCAAGCCACGCCCACCAAGCCATACCACACCCACAGAACCGGTAGTAAAAAAAAAATGGATTTCTCCACTGCTTCAAGCTAAACTCAATTCATCATGATGTCGTAAACTCATCCATTCTTTCCAAGGGAAAGAAACACAAAAGAATAACTCTCAAAAGATATACAGTGATCTCTCGATTAGCGCGGGGGTTACGTTCCAAGACCTCCCGCGCTAACCGATTTCCGCGTTATACTGGATGCGGAAGTAAAACCACCATCTGCGCATGTGCGCCATTTTTTTTTCATGGCCGCACATGCGCAGATGGTGGAGTTTGCGTGTGGGCGGCGGGGAAGACCAAGGGAAGATTCCTTCAGCCGCCCAACAGCTGATCTGCTCCGCAGCGCGGAAGCAGCGAGGAGCCGAAGATGGGGTAAAGGCAAAGGGGAAACCCCATCTTCGGCTCCTCGCTGCTGCCGCGCTGCGGAGCGGATCAGGTGTTGGGCGGCTGAAGGAACCTTCCCTTGGTCTTCCCGCCGGGATCGCTGACGGAATGCTGAGCCTCCCGTTCTCCCCCACCTCGCCCCTTCCGGTTTCGGCGGTTTCGCAGCGCTGGCTGTCAACTTTGCTTTTTAGCACTGGGGAGGCAAGTCAGCTCCTGCCCAGTTTTAAAAAGAAAAGTTGACGATTGTTCCGCTGCCGCCAGCATGGCCTGGCTGGCAGCGGAAGATGTAACCTTCGCAACCTCGGAGAGCTTCCTGGGCATGAAAGCTCACGAAAACCAGGAAGCTCTCCGAGGTTGCGAAGGAGCCCACGATCACTCGGCTGCAAGCGGGAGCAAGGCGAATCCCACGGGGCTGGGCTCGGTTATCCCCCCGGCTCCCCTCCTACCAGCCCCGCCGCGGAAGGCTCCATTCTGTTCCCTGAATGGAGACCGCCGGCCGCTCAATCGGGCCGGCAGGGAACAGAATGGAGCCTTCCGCGGCGGGGCTGGTAGGAGGGGAGCCGGGGGGATAACCGAGCCCAGCCCCGTGGGATTCGCCTTGCTCCCGCTTGCAGCCGAGTGATCGTGGGCTCCTTCGCAACCTCAGAGAGCTTCCTGGTTTTCGTGAGCTTTCATGCCCAGGAAGCTCTCCGAGGTTGCGAAGGAGCCCAGGATCACTCGGCTGCCGGCGGCAGGAAAACGAATGTCACGGGGCTGGGCTCGTCTCCCCCCCCATAGCAGCCCCGCCGCGGAAGGCTCCATTCTGTTCCCTGCCGGCCCGATTGAGCGGCCGGCGGTCTCCATTCAGGGAACAGAATGGAGCCTTCCGCGGCGGGGCTGGGGGAGCCGAGCCCAGCCCCGTGACATTCGCTTTCCTGCCACCCGCAGCCGAGTGATCCTGGGCTCCTTCGCAACCTCGGAGAGCTTCCTGGGCATGAAAGCTCACGAAAACCAGGAAGCTCTCTGAGGTTGCGAAGGAGCCCACGATCACTCGGCTGCAGGTGGCAGGAAAGCGAATGTCACGGGGCTGGGCTCGGCTCCCCCAGCCCCGCCGCGGAAGGCTCCATTCTGTTCCCTGCCGGCCCGATTGAGCGGCCGGCGGTCTAAATAAAAAAAATTTATTTTTTAATATATTTTTTTTTAAATAATATTTTTTGAAAAACCGCGTTGCAGCGTTTCGCGCTAATCGAGAACGCGCAAGTCGAGGGACCACTGTACTTCAAATGTCCACCAGTTTACTCCCTTAGAATTATAAAATATAAGGATTGAAAAATATCTACCAGTAGTAGGTCATTTATTCTAGATTAAAAGATTAACTTCTTTATCTTTTGTAATTTGGTAGCCAGAATGTTATTTTAAATCCAACAGACCTTGGGTCCTGGTGGGCCTGCAGGGCCTGATGGGCCATCTCTACCCTGTGGACAAGAAATGACAGGTAAAAATCAACAAAATGTTCCATTGCTTTTCTCTTGCCAGTCCATGGGTTGCAGCTGCAAACTTTCTATGTTGACTTTAAAGAGGAAAGATCAGAGATCATGAGTTCTTTTTCTAACTAGAGTTTTCTTACAAAAAACTGTAACTAGATTAGATTAGATTAGATTTATTGGATTTATATGCCACCCCTCTCCATAGACTCGGGGCGGCACACAACAATGGTAAAAAACAATACATAGTAACAAATCTAATATTTAGCAATCTAAATTACAATTTTAGGTTAAAAAATCCAAAAGAAACCCCAATACATAAAAAACAAGCACACAGTCGAATCATACACTGAAACTACATGGGCAAGGGGGAGATGTTTCAATTCCCCCATGCCTGACAGCAGAGGTGGGTTTTAAGGAGTTTCCGAAAGGCAAGGAGGGTGGGAGCAATCCTAATCTCTGGGGGGAGCTGGTTCCAGAGAGTCGGAGCCACCACAGAGAAGGCTCTTCCCCTGGGTCCCGCCAGACGACATTGTTTAGTCAATGGGACCTGGAGAAGGCCAACTCTGTGTCGCTGGGATTCTAGACTATCTAGACACCCTCAAAAAAAAGCAACAGAAAAGATGCAAGGCAAGTGATTTCTACATCAATGGATTTTAGATTGGAAAAGCAATGATAGGAGGGGCTTCACACTTTCCAATTTCCTCAAAATAAGCTTGTTTTGAACAGGGCTCTAAATGTCAATTTATGATTTGGACATAAATTGTCCAAATTTGCCTCTACATATGTATGCCTGTGTGCGCGCAAACATATGTAGAGGACTGAAATCTGACTATAAACACCTGATTGGGAATCTGTGTGAACATTAAATGGAGTGTGTGTGTGTGTTTATTTATTTATTTATTAGATTTGTATGCCGCCCCTCTCCGTAGACTCCGTATGTGTGTGTGTGTGTGTGTGTAATGCAGAGTAGACACATAGCAGATCTACAGACACATATGCACAAGAATTGTTCACTCGATTTTTAAAAAAAACCTTGGTATCAAATGAACTTTTAAGTGATGTGCCTCTACCTATATTATCATGTCTGGAACACTGGGATCAATATGATCTAGAATTGAATGTTCCAATGTTCTCTACGTTGTTCCATTTCAAGGAAATTTAAGTTTGCATATCTAAAGAGATCACTAGAAAACACTATTTCATGGCTTAGCTGCAGGTAACATTATGGATACAACACCCAGTAATGAAGGTCCAAGACTGGGTGAACGAAGTTGCCAGCATCAAGAACCAGGCAAACATCATTTATTTTTATTTATTTAATTTATTTATTGTGTCCAATACATAATACACATTGAAGAGAATAGATATGTAGGAATATAAATAAAGAAAAGGAAAGAAGAAAAGATATAAAAGTATAGGAGATCATATACGAAAGGAAGAAAAGATAAATGAGATAAGGAGAGACAATTGGACAGGGGACGGAAGGCACACTGGTGCACTTATGCGCTTATGCATTTGCACATGGAGCTGCCAGCATTGATAGCAAGGGACAGGAGATAATTGTGTGTGCAGCTTCTAATAGAGTTCTTCTGAAAATGAAAGGGGGGGATGGGAAGCATGACTCAAATCAATGAAACACATAAAATGATATTCTATATAATTAATTCTGAGCTGTGGTTGGTCAGGTCAGTCTAGTCAAGAGCACAAAGTAGGAAAACTGCTTCCAGTAAATGGGGAACTTTGGAGAGTTGATGTAAATGCTCTCCTGGCTATGTGTATGCAGTTGTAGAGCTTCAATTCCAGTTGCTATAAGGCTGGTAACTGTGTAATTCCTGGCATCTCAGTTTGCCAGAATTTCCTGTTACGCACTAGGTAGAATCTAAAAATATTATAGAAGATGACAATGGCAAACCAATTTTATACCATTGCCAAACAATTACATGGGTCAATAAAGTCACATGGAGCTGAGTTTTATCACTACTCTAAAAGGACTTTTTACTCCTACTTACCTGTTCTCCTTTTGCACCTTGATCACCCCTGTCACCCTGAAATACAAAAATAATATTTTAGAAAGAGATAAATGATTAATATAGTTGCCTGACTTCTAACATTCTCTAATCTCAGCTTAGAAATGTAAAGTGGATTTCTTTTGGGGGGGAAAAACCATGAAGCTTTCTAGGGGACTTAAGGTTATCATATGATTTTGTCTCATAGAAACATAGAAACATAGAAGACTGACGGCAGAAAAAGACCTCATGGTCCATCTAGTCTGCCCTTATACTATTTTCTGTATTTTATCTTAGGATGAATATATGTTTATCCCAGGCATGTTTAAATTCAGTTACTGTGGATTTATCTACCATGTCTGCTGGAAGTTTGTTCCAAAGATCTACTACTCTTTCAGTAAAATAATATTTTCTCATGTTGCTTTTGATCTTTCCCCCAACTAACTTCTCCATTGTGATAGGGAACTGGTATAGCTGTTTTATTGTTATTATGTACACAGTTGCAGAACTTTAAACATAAATAAATACATGCAGGTACTGCAATGAATAAATGGGTATTCAGATGTGTTTTAGAATAGACAATCCCATTTAAGAGGTTCCCTCTAAAGCAGTGGTTCTCAACCTGGGGGTCGGGATCCCTTTGGAAGTAGAAAAACCATTTCACAGGGGTCACCTAAGACCATGGAAAAAGATAAATTTCCCATGGTGTTATGAAGTAAAGCTTCTATTCTGGCCCTTGGAGCTTATTTTTACAATCTGACCAATCAGGTGTTTACAGTGGGAGTGTCCCTCTGACCTTCCTGTCTATCAGCTTAAAGCTGTGTTGGTAGAATTGGCACTAGACTTATGGTTGGGAGTCACCACAACATGAGGAAGTGTATTAAGGGGTTGCAGCATTAGAAAGGTTGAGAACCACTGCTCTAAAGCCAAGATTGTCAAAATGTATAAAACCAAAGCATACATTCACACAAAGAGCAAGTCAAGACTATTTTACTGCTCCTGATGCTTTTTTTTTTTTAGCTTTTCAGTCAGGGCTCATACTTCTCCTTACTTTCTCTCCAGGCCTTCCTGCTTCTCCAAGTTCTCCTGCTCGGCCTGGGAGCCCAGGAATTCCAGGTTTCCCAGGCTCCCCTGGCTGCCCAGGTGATCCTCCTGGCCCTGGCTCTCCGATAGCACGTCCTGTTGGTCCTTGTGGTCCTTCACTCCCTTTATCTCCTTTTGCTCCTCTTTCCCCAGGGAAGCCTATGAGACCCTACAAGAAATAGCCAGGCTTTAATTAAGCCGATTCTTTTGGAATAGAAAGCTTGTTAGGCAGAGATTCAAGGACATAGCTTTTTTTATTTAAAGACTGTTTTATTGCAGATACAAATCATCCTTGACCTAGGAGTGAGAAGTAACTGAAAGCCATTCATTTTGAAAATTGAAAACATTACAAAGTATTTCCTTACAAGGAAATGTTGGCTATATTTCCTGTTTACCAGATTGATTAACAAGAAAACGCAAAAAATCTTACACAGAGATATAAAGTATTTAGTTATTATGTACAGCAACATTTATGTCCCCCTTTCCCCTTGAAATAAAAAGAGTTAAGCAATATCTATAAGAAACTGGCTGCTGGGATGCAATGAATACTAAAAATTTCATTTTCCTAACACTTACCCAAATCATACAAACTTTCAGGCACACCCATCCGGTGAAGGTCATGAAAAAACTTTGCTGCCTTCCATAGAATTGCAAAGCTGAATTACAGCTCCACAGAAGTCAGACCTAGGTCTGCTATACTACAACTTACTATTTCATATTTTATTTTTCAAGTTTAACAAATACTGTAATTCACAACTGAAAGCTTCAATTCAAAACTGGCCTTTTATCACAGAATCTGCCTGCCTGCCTGCCTGCCTACCTATCTATCTGTATTTATATGCTGCTCACTCCAAAAAGGACTCAGAGCGGCATTAGATATTTTAGAAGAGCAGTGAATCAATTGCCTGAGGTCTCCGCCCCACTTTTAGCAAACCTTTTCTAAATAATACTATAGGAATATCAACATATAAGCATGAATCAACATTGAATTCATTTGTCTACAATTCAGAAGTCTTCAAACTTGGCAACTTTAAGACTTGTGGACTTCAACTCCCAGAATTCTCCAGCCAGCATAGCATAGCTGGCTGGAGAATTCTGGGAGTTGAAGTCCACAAGTCTTAAAGTTGCCAAGTTTGAGGACCCCTGGTCTACATCGTTACCATGGTATTTGGTTTAGGACCAATATTCAGGAAAATATTATGTACAGTATACTCAGTTTAGAACTTTGTTTGTATATGTGTGAAGAACTTTCTGTAGCTAGACCAGTGATGGCAAACCCTTTTGTCCTCAGGTGCCAAAAGAGCATCCTGCATGCGCGAGCGCCATACCCATAATTCAATGCCTGGGGAGGGCGAAAACAGCTTCCCCTGCCCTCCAGAGGCCCTCCTGAGGCTGGGAACAGCCTGTGTCCCAACTTCTGGTGGGCCCAGTAGGCTCGTGTTTCACCCTCCCCAGGCTCCAAAGGCTTCCCTGGAGCCGGGGGAGGGTAGAAATGCCCTCCCCCATGCCCCCCGGAGGCTCTCTGGAAACGAAAAACACCAAAAATCAGCTGGCCAGCATGCACATGCGCCTTGGAGCTGAGCTACGGCAACGGCTCGCATCCCAGCAAATGTGGCTCCACATTTTTACACCTGTGCCAGAGGTTTGCCATCACTGAGCTAGATTAAAAAAAACCCAACAAAATATACACTTAATACTTATGTCTGAAGATCTCAGCCTTACATCCTTTCCTGGTGGTCCTCTGTCTCCTGGATCTCCTCTCTCACCCTTCATTCCTCTCCGGCGGTCAGGGACAGGCAGTAGCTGATCTGAGCTACCGTCATAAGCACCAGTGATCTCTCGGAGTAGGGAAATCTATGAGGAAGCAAAGAAGAATCACTGAAGCATGGTGGGAAAACACAATCTAAAATGCAAACCTTTATGAACTGACATTCTTGAACTTATTTAAAGATGAGAGAGAATGATGGTCCCAACCTAATTCAATTTCATTATGCCACTGAGGGAATAATGAATAGTTTTAGAGAAGATGGTTCTTTTTAACTCAATATATATATTTGACCTTAAGCAGGAAGCACTTACCCCTTTCTAGATATTTACTTACAGAGCCAGCCAGTACAGAGTTCTGAGGGAGGAATAATGATATGTGCAATACAGAGATAAGATATAAACTAATTCCTACCTTAATACCATGCGCTTCTAGGGCCCGATCAATGTTCTAGACAAACAGAAAGGGGGAACCATGAGCAAAAAATAAAACAAAATGAAAACAGACCTTGTAAATAAACATCAAATGATGATATCAGATGATAGTCGCCTTATGTAGGCTAGGATCCTTCCTTGTACTCATTCCAAATTTAAGAGACTTATTTAATGTCATGCCCATGTTCTTGAGAAATAAAAGTCCTGATTAGCAAACTCTGACAACTCTGTTATTCCAAAAACCTTTTATTCAACAATTTCCCTGTCTTATAAATCCCTTAAATATTTTAATACAATCCTAGGAATTATTTTCACCCATAATTCAAGTCATGTTCTCAGGATAAAATTGTTCACTCTTCTCAGTTTAAACTTTCACAGGGACAGCTGGTCTATGACTGTAATAAAATTAATTGATAAAATTTACAGGGGTTAATTCTCCTTCCTAGGCTTTCCAGATAAAACGAGGAAATAATACTTTTGCTCACTCACTGATGCTGTCCCAGGTTCGCCTCGTGGCCCAGGCTCACCATTTCTCCCCTGAAGGAAAATTAAAATTTGAAAAAGATAAAATGAAAGTAGTCCAAATGACAAGGTTTACACCAAGATTTGGCCATTCAATATACATTTCAGAAGCAGAATCCAATCAGAGTTAAAGGACGGCAGATGCTTCTGCGAATTAGAAACAGAAATTAAACTCCAAGAGGCAAGGTCACCATCCAGACTGTTTTTAGAAATCTTGCACAGCATCCTGTCACTAATTTTTATTAATGACAGGGGTGAAGAAAATAATTTGACTAATTTCTTATGGAAAGTTTCAATATGATTGTTATAGCAATTTCCAAATTAATCATTGGATCAATGTCTCCCAGAGTCTTTTTCATCATAGTGATATAACAGAAACCAGCCACTAAAATGAACAAATGCAGAGATCTCTGGCATACTGTATGAATTTGATACCTCGTCTTACAAACGCCTCGTCATACAAACTTTTCAAGATACAAACCCGGGGTTTAAGATTTTTTTGCCTCTTCTTACAAACTATTTTCACCTTACAAACACACCGCCGCTACTGGGATGCCCCACCTCCGGACTCCCATTGCCTGCGAAGCACCCGTTTTTGCACTGTTGGGATTGCCCTGAGGCTCCCCTCCATGGGAAACCCCACTTCCGGACTTCCGTGTTTTTTTGATGCTGCAGGGGAATCCCAGCAGGGGAATCCCAGCAGCGCAAAATGGGCGCTTCGCTGGCAACGGAAATCCGGAGGTGGGGTTTCCCAGCGAGGGGAGCCTCAGTGAAATCACAGCATCACGGGTTTCAAGGACTTTGGTGTTTTTATGCGATGCTGCGATTTCACTGCTGGGATTCTCCTGCTGGGATTCCCCTGCAGCATCGCAAAAACACAGAAGTCCGGAGGTGGAGTTTCCCATGGAGGGGAGCCTCAAGGGAATCCCAGCAGCGCAAAAACAGGCGCTTCGGCTGGCAAAAGGGGTGAATTTTGGGCTTGCACGCATTAATCGCTTTTCCATTGATTCCTATGGGAAACATTGTTTCATCTTACAAACGTTTCACCTTAAGAACCTCGTCCCGGAACCAATTAAGTTTGTAAGACAAGGTATCACTGTATATGGATTGCTATGTTGGATAATAACTGCTGGAGTTTTCCAAATGCACGGTACACCTGGCATAAATTGCCGATGGTCCTTATAAGTGGCCATTGATCTGTCAATAGTTGTGCCACACAATATTGCCTAATTCTACTGTGCTTTAGGTTCTATCAAACCTCACTGAAGATCTCATTGTTAAATAACGAAAAGAAAGAAGAAATTGGTTCAGTGAAAGGTCATATTCATATTCAATAAAATGGGATTCCTATAAGATCAAATTTTGTGACATCAAAGGCTCCATAATGAGTTTCAAAGCTCTAGAAATAATTGATTTTGAATTATTAAATTCCTGGGGAGAAATGCTCACCTGATCTCCTTTGAATCCAGGTTCTCCTCTGTCTCCCTGAAACAGAATAGGATGAGAAGTCACTGGGCAGAGAATTACAAAAAAAAAAGGCAGTTCTGCTCTAGAAGATATTAAAGACTGAGGAAAACCTCCCAAGATGTGCAATATCTAGTAGATCAATATCTTTGCTTAATGTGGATGCTAAAATATTCAAGTTTTCCAGGAAGCCACAGAATAGACCCTACATATAATATTCTTTAATAAGTCTATTCAATAAGTCTATACAAACCAACCCTCAAATAGTTAACCAAAATACCATGAAAAATGCCCCAGTTATGGATAAGCCAACCCTCAAGGTTGTTGTTTTTTGTCCAAGTATTTTGAAAATTTTCATTTGTTTTAATATTTTGCATCAATAAATTATCTTTTCAAGAACAGATTCCATTTAAAAATTTCACAATTGGTTTACTCACGGGAGCATGTTTTTCATAATATTTTGGTTTAGCTTATTCAGGAGTATATACAAATACAAATCCATACAAATCCAATAAATAAATAAATGAATGAATGAACGAACAAACAAACGAACAAACAAACAAACGAACGAACAAACAAACAAACAAATATACGTGTACTTTTAAAAAGTATTCATTTGTATATTGTAATGAGCCGGGGTGGCGCAGCAGGTAGAGTGCTGTACTGCAGGCCACTGAAGCTGACTGTAGATCTGCAGGTCAGCAGTTCAAATCTCATCACTGGCTCAAGGTTGACTCAGCCTTCCATCCTTCTGAGGTGGGTAAAATGAGGACCCGGATTGTTGGGGGCAATATGCTGGTTCTGTTAAGAAGTGCTATTGTTAACATGTTGTAAGCCGCCCTGAGTCTGAGGAGAAGGGCTGCATTTTAAAAAAATTGAATAAAATAAATAAATAAATAAATAAATTTTTATGAATAAGCTGAATCCAATTTGGAGGTTTATTTTGGGACCTAAAGTTCTCAGTTCATCTGAAAGTATATATGGTAATACCATCTATAACTAAATCTAGATTTATGTTGGTATGTCTCGGTATAGCTAGGCTATAAGAGACCTTTGAGCAGAGAATTTTAACAGAGTGTGGATGTGTGGTAAAGCCAAAGAAAAAAGACACAGACTTAGTTATGCTTAATAAGTACTATTTACATATATACAAAATAGAAACAATCCATAACAAGCACTAAGCAAATACACTCCCCCCTCAAGGCAAAGCAAAAGCGAATGAGCGTTAAAGCATAATTGAGGGAAGGAGTACTGGCGCCCTCTTATGGCGAAACAGCCCAAAATATTTAAAGTGATTGTACAAGAGACTACAATAGGTAGTTTACAATGGCAAACCCTAACAACCATGTACCTTGTACTAACTATTAAAAATATTGGGATAGGAAATGAGGCCCAATCTGCCAGGTGCTTGCAATGAAGCTTATATATTTTTTGATCTGGCTGCTAATTCACATTTATGGTGATATTATTGTTTTATGTTTTTATCATCTTATTTGCTGAGATCAAGATGAACAGTTCTATGAATTGAAATAAATAATAAGCACCTGTCAATATTGGTTTTGTCATCTCTGTGGTAGGTATTGGCACAAAAAATTGAAGTAAATTGTTAAACAGATTTTGATATTGATTTTGACTGAAATTATGAGGTGCACTCTATGAAGATATTGGTTACTAGCATCATTTGTTTGCTGGATTACTATTCTTCATGCAATGGTTAGACTTATTGCAAATGGGTTTCTCCTCAGCTTCTGAAGTTGTATCATGATGCCCAAGAAGGATGCCCCTGGTCTTGTCCAACTAATTTTGTTAAATACATCAATACAATTTTGAGAACAAATATTATATTAATATTATATTAAAGGATCTCAATGTGATGTTGACCAATACTTCTAAAACATAGAAATTATTATCTCCCAAATAACATGAAGCATGTCGAAGAAGATAATTTTATGGAACTGGAAAAAAATTGCTCTCCTCATTTTAACCAAGGGTTAAAATTATGTGTATTTACTATTTTTGCAATTTTTTTGTCTTTTAAAATGATAATGTAATGCAACATATTGCTGCCAATCTAGATTTGATAAACTGAACAGCCGAATAAACTTTATGCTGTTATCTTTAGTTATTGTATGGATCTTTTTGCTGATAATTTTTGACACATATATTTTAATCACTGTAATGTATCTAGATTTTCTTTTTTTCCACTAATCCCTACTTATCTTTTTCCTCTCTTGGTGAGGTAATGCTTTTTGTATTTTTTGAGAAATATATTTTAACATTAAAATGAAGTGGGATGAAACATCCTGTTCTAAATGCAAAGTTATTTCTGTCCCGGATTTGAATATCTGGTGGATTGTGAAAGATATAATAACATAATTTATTACTATAAATGGAAGGCTGATATAGACAATCTATCATATGCTTCTGTCACATGTTGTTTGTTTCACTCACAGATTCTGAGATGAACAAAAGGCATAGAAGGACATACCTATATATTGTGGTGTTTCCAAAACAATAACAATACCCTTCATGTGTGGGCTTGAAACTACTTTTTTTAAAAATCTGCAAAGTCATAGAGGGAATTCAACTGCCATGGAGACAGAAACTTTAAAAAAAAATAATTCTACTGATGTGATACAATGTGTAGTGGATTTTTGCTTACCTTCGGGCCAGATATTCCAGGGAGGCCGGGCAAGCTCTGAAAATAGCAAAATGTACTATTAGAGAACTAGAAAGATACACTTACTGTATACAGTGTTGGGCCCCACCCAGCACGGATGGGATTGGTGACCTATTAGCACTTTTTGATGGGTTCCAGAGGTCGGGCCGGCCATGCGTATGGCCGACATGCACAGGTGAGATTTCAGCAATTTTTGCCCTTTTTTTGCTACTGCGTATGCCAAAATCTCACCCATTCGAGTCTCCTCATGTGAGATTTCGTTTCGGGTGAATGCGTGCAGAAGCGAAATCTTGTAGGGGGGGGGGGGTGCACATACATGTCGGGTGTGCATAGGCCCGCACCGGCCTCAGGATCCCATACCGGTAGGAAAAAGTAAGTGGAGCGCTGACTAAATCCTATAGTGGCCAACCAACATGTTTGCTAAACATCCACAAAGAAAGGATAGAAAACTCAAGACAAACCACATGAGCAATACCAGGACACTTTGAATAAACATCCTCTATGAGCATTTCAAATTAAAACATTGGCAAAACAATAGCAAAATTCACCTATTGTTTCAAACTGATTTCGGGAAATCTAAATTCTTCCCGATTCATGCAATGCATATTTATTTACTGTCAATTCTCACAGAAATTATTAATTACAAATGGTTCTCTTGAAAAGATGATATGAGATTTTGACAGGCTCCCATAATGATAAAAAAAAAATCCGCATAGAATTATTTTTATAAGTCAACAAGAACTGATCAAGAAGAGAAGGGATAGGATTATAATCTATTAAACTGCATCGTTTTTGAAAATATTGGGAAGATCTTTGATCAAAGATCAAACAATCTTTGATGCTTAATCCATCTTGTTGGCATAAGCAAACAAACATATAAAACATTCATCCATTTCCTGTTCTTATGCGATAAACTTGCTATTGCAGAACTGCAAAGGTAACTTCTTTCAGTGTATTAGTGATATTAACAGTGTAGAAAATTGCTCTGTTTTAAAAAAACTAATTCAGCAATAAAATGGTTTGAAAATCTCTAAATGAAAAGGTAAGTTTATTCAATACAGTGATCCCTCGATTTTCGCGATCTTGATCTTCGCGAAACGCTATATCGCGATTTTTCAATAAATAATAAATTAAAAATACGTCCGCGGTTCTCTCTCTCTCTTTCCTTCTCTCTCCCCCCCTCCACTTGCCCACGAGAAGAAAAAAAGCAACCTCTGCCGGGCAGCTCCCCTTGTGCCCTCGCTTTGTGCCTGCCTCTTGTCCCTCTCTTTTGGGGATTTTGTTTTCTTTTCTTTTTTCGCCTTTGTTCTCCCATTACTGTAAACCTGCCACTTGGCCGCCGCCGAGGAGAAGCAGAGGGGGTGGCTGAGGCGGCGGAGGCGTAGTGGCGGCGGCGGCAGGCGAGCTTGGAGCCTTGCTTCAAGGGGGTCAGACGCAGCCTTGGCGAGCTGAAGGTTTCCGCGGCTCTGACCCAGAGCAGGAAGGGCTGGTGGGGGCAGCGAATCCACCTCCCCAGCCACCGGCTCCACCATCTGCGCATGCGCGGCCATGGGAAAAAAGGGCGCGCATGCGCAGATGGTGTTTCCACTATATCGCGAAAAATCGATTATCGCGAGAGGTCTTGGAACGTAACCCTCGCGATAATCGAGAGATCACTGTATATTAATTGCTGATTATATGAGCAATATTTTAATATGTTGTCCAATATAATATAACATAATATAATATAACATAACATAATATACAGTATGTATATATATATATATATATCAAGAATAGTCCTAAAAATGCGAGTTCCAGGTATATGTGTGAATGATGAGGCAGCAGCCATCTCGATCACCGGAACATAAAAACTTTAATAAAACAACTTAGCTTTCGTTAGCATGCTGCTAACTTCGTCAGAGTATTAAAATGCCATGGGAGACAATCACATTTATAAAGCATTACTCAGGGGAGGGAAGGGTGTGGCCCAGTGACGCGGGCTATGAGCAGACTGAGTAATGCTTTATAAATGTGATTGTGCTAACGAAAGCTAAGTTGTTTTATTAAAGTTTTTATGTTCCGGTGATCGAGATGGCTGCTGCCTCATCATTCACACACACACACACACACACACACACACACACACACACACACACACACATATATATATAAAATGTTTTTTTAGCTGTCCTACATGATATAATGACATATATTTCTATTTAGTATTTATTAAATTAAATTTATATAAATACTAAATATAAAAATAAATTACTAAATATTTATTATATTAATGTACTAAATATTTATTATATTAATAGGAAATAGTATAAGGGCAGACTAGATGGACCATGAGGTCTTTTTCTGCCATCAGTCTTCTATGTTTCTATGTTTCTTTTTCTATTTATATAATTACTATGTACGTATGATTCTGACCATACATTTTAAAATGCATATTTAAAAGGTTTAATATTTTTCTTTACTTATATATGTGTGCATGTACATTGCAATTATCCGGCTTAAGAGTTTTTTTTCTTTCTGTTGTTTCAGCTTCTCTCATTGGCTTTTCAATTTCAGTTTTGGGTTTTTTCCTTTCTTTTTGCATATACATGCACACATGCTCCCCATAATGAATTTCAGTCTTTTTTATCCGTCTTCATGCTAGTTTCTGCTGAGGCTTAATGTTCATATCCTATTGTAATTTATCATTTCCTATTGTAGATTCTGCAGGAGGAGGAGGAAATTACCTGGCCTGGTGGACCAATTTGTCCAGGCACGCCGGGAACACCTGATGGGCCTGGAGGCCCTGGGGGCCCACTGGTTCCTCTCTCTCCTTTAACACCCTCAGGACCCTATTAGAAAAAACACAGATACAGTTAGATATCCTGTGTAGGGAGCTTTCCTGCGGTCTTTTTAAAACTGGCAGAATCTGAGCCAAGGATCTTATCCAACCTTCTTTTCTGAAGTGCCTTTTAACAGGAGACATCAAGGACTTGTAAATTCTTGTCTGCCAATAACTTCTGGGCTCTAATAACTTGCTAGCAGTCCCCCCCCCCCAATGTTTCTAAACACTATCCGTTTTCCTTTTCGCCTACATACTTATAACTTTATAAAGTCCTATAGCAGTGATGGAGAACCTTTTATTCCTCGAGTGCCAAAAGCGCATGCACATACACTATTGCACATGCACGAGTACTCACACCCAACCCTGTACACATGCATATGTGACACCCCCCCCTGTACTGTCATGCCTGCCGTGTATATGGGCACGATCCCCTCCTGCTCCCCCGTTTCCCCACTTCAAGTAGGCTCAGTAGGCCTATTTTTCACCCTCCCCAGGCTCCAGAGGCTTTCTTGGAGCCTGGAGAGGGTGAAAATGGCTTCCCTCCACCCCCACCCTCCCGGAAGCCAGAGGATGGAAATGACCCAAGCAGGCCTGTTTTTCACATTCCCCAGTTCCACAGGCTTTCCTCATGTGCTGGCAGATATGGTTCCGAGTGACACCAGACAGAGTGGTTCACCATCACTGCCCTATACCTTAAATCTAATTTTCTTTTGCTAAAATCTTTGCATAAAGGTAGAACAATTTAAAGACCCGGCAAGTTTGACCAGAGATTTATTTTTACCTTAAACTTTACCCATATGTCAATTCTCACAGCTCGGGAACAAGTAAGCTATTATATTAAGGGGTTTTTAATTCGCTTTTAGTATTGGATTATTATTGTACACTGTTTATGATTGCTGTTAGCCGCCCCGAGTTTTCGGAGAAGGGCGGCATATAAATCCAATAAATAAATAAAATAAATAAATAAATAAAAAGCTGTGAGAATTGAAGGGGTGGAGATAAATCTTTCCTTACAACTTACATGGGGTTATTCTGAATTATAATAGAATCTACTATGCACACAAACCTCCCTAGGTTTTACTGTGAAACAATGTATTTATTCGCATACTTGGCAGAATTGCTATGATCTGGGATGCTGCGATTACCCACTTTTCCAGGTAGATAACCCTGGCAGTGCCTTAAAAAAATAGAATAAAGGTAAAAACAAATTTGTGAAGAAAACTCATGATTATGTAACAGTACTTACTACTTTGCCAGGTGTTCCAGATTCACCTTTCTCCCCCTAAACACATTAAAAAAAAATCAGAACTGTATTTGTATGCATTATGGAGTTTTCGTATAGATAAATAGCAAAGTTTTCTTGGATCCTAACATCCATCATCGACCTATAGACTGAGACAATGCGGAGGTTGGGGAGGAAGTTGGGCCAGCCCTGGAGTTCTGGGAAAGACTCTGATGGATGCTGTGTCTTGGAAACAGAGATAGAGCTAGGGATGTCCAACATTCCCAGCCTCCTTCGGAGTCAGAAATAAGTGGGGAAGAAGAACAGCTGGGGCCTGTTACAGATGTTCATATGCACCGAGCTGTCAGGAGGGGAGATCAACTGAGTACCAGGAGCAGACTCAGAAAGAAAGGCACATTAGCTGTTGAGTGGCCCCTCCCTTGCTGGGGATTGAATAGAAGCTGAAGGGGAGTGGTCTCAGGGGGAGTAACCATTTGATTTAATAAGATTTGCTCATTGTGATTCATGTCTCAGAGATGAAGAGAGTTGGGTTTATAGCTTTGTGGCTGGAAGCTCCCAGCCGGGCAATGACATTTGGTGGGACCCAGGGGAAGAGCCTTCTCTGTGGCGGCCCCGACCCTCTGGAACCAGCTCCCCCCGGAGATTAGAACTGCCCCCACCCTCCTTGCCTTTCGTATACTTCTTAAAACCCACCTCTGCCGTCAGGCATGGGGGAACTGAGATATCTCCCCCGGGCCTATACAGATTATACATGGTATGTTTGTGTGTATGTTTGCTTTTAATAATGGGGTTTTTAGTGTTTTTTAAATTATTAGATTTGTTTTTACATTGTCTTTATTATTGCTGTGAGCCGCCCTGAGTCTACAGAGAGCGGCAGCATACAAATGTAATAAATAAATAAATAAATTATGCAAGGTCTGTACTTCAGTTAACCCTTGGAATGATTATTGCCTGGACGTTTCAGTGTGTGAATGCCATGAATCCATAGTAGTTAAATAAAGAGGGGGGTTTTTCGGGACAAGTTGAGGCTCGGTCAGAATAAGAGGGCACCGGTATCAAACTCATGACATTACATCATCACATAACGTAACACGACCTTTTTCCCCTTTGCTTAACTGGAGCTGGCCAGTGCAAGACATATCTGTCCCACAAGCTGTGGGTTTGACACCCCTGCTATAGGGGAACTATATCCCCCAAAAGAATGTGCTGAGAAGACTCTTCTGTTACACTCCTCTACTGAGATGGAAATCAATAAAATGGACTACTTTTCCTAGATTTTTCTGAGGGCCAATGACCTATTGTAGATGTGTGCTAGCCAATTCCTTAATGGCTTAAATACCTCCTGATGACTCTTATCTTCTAATGACCACTTATTTATGTATTTATGCATTTTTTAAACTTTTCTCCACAATTCCATTTACACACATATCTTAAGATATATCAGTGACGTACATATTTATACATTTTAATTCAGTCAGTCAAAAATCAGTATTTTATTTTGCACCCATTTTCAACTCCTGTTTTCCTTCTTTCTATTATACTCCCCTCCATCACCATCTCCTCTCTCTCCCTTCTACTTCTCTTCACTCATTCTCTTCTCCCTTCATCTTTCTACTTTCTCTTTCTCCCTCTTTGCCTTCCTCTGAGTGCTTCTTATCCTAATTCATCTCCTATTTAACAGACTGATAATATATTCAAAACTTTTAAAATAGCGGTTTCTGTTCTAAAATTATTGTTTTTCTATCATTTCTATGTATATAACTCTTTAATGTAGGTATACAGTATGTTACTAATCTAATGCTGTCTCTTAACTTAGTTTTGTCTCCTGGGTCTGCCACCAACTAATTTCAATGTTTATTCCAAATTATCTGCTATGGCCTAACTTTCTAATGACCACTTATGAAGTGAAGAAATCAACAATGATCTGCTATTCAACTTAAGCTATGATAGACAGCAAAATTAGGTCTCTAGCTCTTAGATTTCTAGACGGGTACTTAAGCTAATTCCTTGGCCTGCTCAACACTTTCAAAAATATTTATTTATTTTTAGGAAAGGGAAACAAAGACTAAATATGCCAAGTGCAAAATTCTGGCTCAATATTGGAAGGAAAATAGAGTGAGACAGGGAATGAAATTGAGACTGGCATCTCTAAAGAATATTCCTACTTTCCTTTTGGAGGGTGGTGGAATTAAAAACAATTTTCCCAGGAAAAGGCTTATTTGAATTGGTATGTAGCTCTCAGAAATACAAGGAATATAGCTGGTACCTCTGATGTCATTTTCTAAATTTATACCTAGCCCAAAACTGTTACTGCGATATAGAGAGAAACAGGGACCCTTCTTAAGGAATTTGGTTCTAATTTCTAGTTAAGAAATATAAGTTTAGCTGAAATGCTGGAAGTATGTAAGAGGAAACTACCTTTCTTCCATCTTCTCCTGGGCTCCCATCTTCTCCCTGGAAAGTAAACATCTTGTTCACATTTGTATTCCAGATTGGTTTATAAGTATATGCTATGATACTCCTTACTTTTACACAATAGAAAGAAAACAGCACATTTTATTCCCTTTGCTTTCTTCCCACCCCAATACAGGCCTTGCCTGTCAGTCCTGAAGCCCCACGTCTAGCTAATCAGAGGGATCAGGCCCCAAACTCACATTCTTCCCATTCGACCCAGGTTTGCCGTCTTCACCAGATTTGCCCTGGAAAAGAAATGTAGGAGATCAACCAGCTAAGAGAGCTTTCACCAGCTTGACTGCAACAGGCCCATAGAATTGCGTAAGGATCAAGGAACACACAGGATGGATGAAACCATACAGAATGAAGGACTTTGTTGCAACCAATGATAAACTCAAGTGAAGAAAAATTCAGTTAGGTTCTTCTTAATAAGACAGCTTCATCGTGTTTTGTTTTTCCCCAAAAGACACCCAGCAGCTGTTCCATGGGACCACATCAAAGACTGGGAGAGGAAACAGAATTATTTCACTGGTCTGGTTGAAGTGCAGCATTTTGGACTTCTCCTCCTTTGAATTTGTTGCATTCTAGATGACAAGCCAACTATAAATTTCCATATGGTTCATTATCCAGAGACATTGTAAAATCTATTATAGTATTAATAATTGGTGCCAGAGTTTTTATTTTTCTCCCTCCTTATCCCACATTTCTCTCTCTCTCTCTCTCTCTCTCTCTTTCTCTCTCTCTCTCTCTCTCTCTCTCTCTCTCTTTAATTACCAATCATTTTAGCCCAAGATTACTCTCTATTAACTAATCTTGCTCCAGTTGTCAACCTAATGTTTTTATAATTTAAAAAGCAGAAATGGAAAACTGAACTAACCCATATCTTAAGTTTCTATATGGGCCTAAATAGCAAGGAAAATTTATTTATTTATTATTTTATTTATTATTTGGATTTGTATGCCGCCCCTCTCCGAAGAGATAGATAGAATGCAAGAACATTCTATCTACATTTTATGGCTGAAACTATGGCTGGTTTGGTCGGCTTGAAGTGGGCGGCGAGCTTGGTCTTCAAGGCGTCCCAAGTCACGGAGTTTGCCGGTAGCGGATCTGTCAAAGTCTGGGCGAGATCGTAGATCTCTGAGCCGCAATAATTCAGGAAGATCGCTCTCTTCCTGTCGCTGTCGGCGTCCTTCATACCCGCAGCTTCGAGGAAGATGTCGAATTTTGAGATGTAGTTGTCCCATGTGGATTTCTCCGGGTCGAAGAAGTCAGGAGCTCTTCCGACAGGCAAATTGTCCATGGTGGAGAGCGTAGGTTCGACCGTCCGACGTCGCCAGTGAAAAGTCTGAGGCAGCTCGGGCTTTTAAAGCGGTTCCTTTATTCAGCTCTTTTTGACAAGTGACTCCAGCAAGGAACGCGTCTGATTTTACACAGTGTCAGACACTCCTTTTATACACTTCGGCTTCCCGCCAAAACCCAACTGTCAGCGTCTTAGCCAATCAGGCGCTTCAGCTATTTTTCAACTATTTACATGGAGTTTACAGATACTCAACACTACCAATATATATAGTTGTGAGCTAGTCAATTAGAAGCCAATTTGCCTTCATTTGTTGTCAACTGAACGTTGATTCATTAGATCTGTGCAATTTACCCACTAGTAGAGGCCAGCTATGGTGATCAGCAGACAAATGAACCACCCAATAAATGCTCCTACTGGAAAATATGCATATTGGCTTTCATTCTCATATGTTGCCTATGCTATGGCCAGTGGATGCAACCATTTTACTTACGGGCAGTCCTGGAGATCCCGGTGGACCAATTGCTCCAGGAGGACCTTGCTCTCCACGATGACCTGGCAAGCCCTGGTTTTTTAAAAAACAACAACAGACTGCTGTGAATATGCAGAATGAAATAGAGACCCTTCTTTCTAACTTGGTAGTTAAATTTAGTCTAGGATTGAAAATGTGTCAGCCCCCCAATGTGAGAAAGAATGCTAATTAAGCTCTATGCAGATTAACTAGAAATCAATTAAACAAGGGGAAAATAACCACTCATATTATTTAGGCTTGTCAGAGGTTTTTTTATACTTACATCTCGACCAGGTTCACCCTGCTTTCCTGGATCACCCTAGGAAAATAAAGCAAGGATACAATCAGAAGTCAGGCATTGAACTATGCCTTGTGCTCATGTCATTGTCTTTCACTTGTAGTTCTCCAAAACATTTGTTTAAATATATTTGCTAAATTTGTGCACCAATCCAAACCCAACACAACCCACCTCACATTATAGTCCAGTGTAATATATGAACCCAGTTTCAATCTCCTAAATGAGGTTATTTTACTTCCTTTTTTTCTAGGTGACAAATAGTGACAAATGGCTATAGTTCTGATCCCATAAAATCTACATAAGATTTGTACAGTAGTATCTAAGCTTCAACACATCAAAAACACAATTTTTTAAATTGTTCTGCTTAATAAATAATGCCAGGAAAATAACATTTGCATATATAAAATCAATTAATATGCTCCAGTATAGATCAATAATAATTTATTTTTATGTTTTGGAACTAACAACAATGGAATGGAATAGAATAGGAATAATAATGGAATGGAATGGAATAGGAATAATAATGGAATGGAATGGAATAGAATAGGAATAATAATGGAATGGAACGGAACAGAATAGAACAGAACACAACAGATCAGAAGAGAATAGAAGAATTAGAAGGGACGTTGGAGGTCAATCTCCTGCTTAGACAGGAAACCTTATACCACTGGTATTGGAGCACTTACAACTTCTGAAGGCAAGTTGTTCCACCTATTAATTGTTCTAACTGTCAGGAAATTTCTCCTTAGTTCTAGTTTGCTTCTCTCTTTGATTAATTTCCAACCATTGCTTCTTGTCCTGCCTTCAGGTGCTTTGGAGAATAGCTTGACTCCCTCTTCTTTGTGGTAGCCCCTGAGATATTGGAACACTGCTATCATGTCACCCTCTTGTCCTTCTTTTCATTAAACTAGATGAAACTCAATGGCACTCCCTTATTGTGAACATTGGTATCAGTAAAAAATGTTCAGAATACTCTTTTGGACTTAGCAGCAGCTTCCCATAAACAGCTGACTTTGCTAAGAGCAATGCAGCATCATTGTGGCTTACCAGGTGTTAAATCTAAGAGTTGTATTCCTGATATACCTGGAGGCATCAAGTATCAGACTTACTCTTTGGCCTAAAGGGCCTATTTGTCCAGGTTTCCCATCCAAGCCATTCCGACCATCCAGTCCCGGAGGGCCCCGATCACCCTGAAGAAAAAATTACATGAATAAGTGAATGGGAAAACAACTATGGCAACAAGTAGGAACTGTGGGAATTAATGAAATTACTGCTCATGAGACCATGGACATGGGCCATTCAATAATTCTTACATAATCCACTTTTATCTGCAGTAATTAAGGCTACCTTTTTGGTTTTTTAAAAACAAGGGAAAATCCCCTAAGGTTGTCTTCTAAATTCTGTATGAAATATATCAGATCTTGTAGCTTTATAAAAATATTTGGTGGGCTGTCATGGCTTTTGTCATTGTCTTTTCTTTCACCATCTCTTCTAGTGAATGACAAAATCAGAACTCTTACCTTCTCTCCCACTGGGCCTCGATCTCCAGGGTCACCCTGCAAAATGAGACAGTTAACAGACCATCTAAGTTTAAAAAAATGCTTATGCAAACTGACTGGGCCTTCTTATTATTCAATAATCACAGAGGAAGCAACAGCATTGTGTTCCTTTCTGAAGCATATGAAAAATAAAGACTTACACGAACTCCAGGGACCCCTCTGGTACCTTCAATTCCCTGGAAGAGAGAGAATAAAAATATCTCTGCAATTCTCTTAAGGAAAAGGAATGGTGGGCGCCAGTTTCCTGGATTGTAGTCTTACAAGCCTTCCCAAAATCTCTTCCCATCTCCCCTTATTACTGTTCATACTACAAAAGACTCGATCAAGCCGTAATTTCATCTTCCGCTCTTCATAGTTCATTCTGTCACTGCATTAAGAGTGTATTGACAATTACCAGCATATCCACTTTTCCCAATTAGTGAATTCTTTTATGTGAGTTTCAGAAGCAGAGGCCTTACTCCGTCTATTTTAGTTTGAAGCCTGATTATGATTATTTTCGAATACAAGAATTTCTCTCAATACCAGAGAAGATTACCTGTTTCAAAAGCTTGCCTCCATCTCAAATCCTGGAGTGATGCTGGAATGGGGGAAGGGTTAAAAATGCCAATTCCTTCCCTCCATGTTTAACTGCAGCTGAAGCAGGCATCAGATTTAATTATTTACAGATGCAGTGTGGCAATTGGAACCTACCCGTTCTCCTGGCAGGCCAGGTAAACCAACTTCTCCTTTGGTTCCTTTTATGCCATCCTCTCCAGGGTCTCCTGGCTCCCCCTAAAATGGAAAAAGACAATTAGCACACAAGTAGTTTTATTTTTTATAAACTGATGTACAGAAACTAGTTTTGAGGTATGCAAAGAATTCCAATTTCTCTGAGGCCCAAACTAGGTATGACATTAAACACATTTTTACACAAATGGGCAGATTTTATTAAATTCCTTCAGCAGGGGAAGGAAAATATCTAACACATATCATAAATTAAGCAGGAGCGCAGAGAAAGAATTAAAATATTATTTTAAAATGCTGGAACTATTTAGATTAAGAAAACTGGTATATAAAGTGAATTTTGATAGGAATATATTAAAATGTCCAGATTGAGAAAATTGCATAATACTTTCTCAGAATTATTATTATCATTATCATTATTATCATTATTATTATTTGGATTTGTATGCCGCCCCTCTCCATAGACTCGGGGCTCACAGCATACAATAAAGCAATTCATAACAAATCTAATAAATTTAAAAAACATTTAAAAAACCCATTATTAAACCAGAAATACACACAGACATACCATACATAAATTATATAGGCCAGGGGGAGGGGGGGGAATGCCTCAATTCCCCCATGCCTGATGGCAGAGGTGGGTTTTAAGGAGTTTACAGAAGGCAAGGAGGGTGGGGGCAGTTCTAATCTCCGGGGGGAGCTGGTTCCAGAGAATCGGGGCTGCCACAGAGAAGGCTCTTCCCCTGGGACCCGCCAGACGACATTATTTAGTCGACGGGACCCGGAGAAGGCCAACTCTGTGGGACCTAATCGGTCGCTGGGATTCGTGCGGCAGAATACATTGCAGTGGTGGGTTGCTGCCAATTCAGACCGGTTTGTCCATACTAGTGGTGGAAATTTGCCACTGCTCACCGAACTGGTAGTGATGGCTGCTGGCTATGTCCCCAAACCAGTCCCCCAGTCACCTCTCCTTGAAAGCGGTTTGCAAAGAACCCTCTGCAAGGGTTCTTTGCAAGAGGGTCATTTTGGCGGTGCGACGCTGTGTGATGCGCACTTCCGACATGATACAAACCAGTAGGAAAGGTAAGTAGAACCCACCCAGATACACAGGAGTGGCAGGGAAAATAGCAAGAATTATTGCAAGTTATGTATAGAAAATGGGAAACAATGGCTGAATTTGTATTCCCTCTTAGGATATTTATTCAAGAAAAGCCAGTGGATGAAGACACTGAAAGATGTGCAAAACTGATTAAGAAGATAGTGCGAAATTTGTAGGCTGTTGTGTGGAATAAAAGTGTATTGAAAGAAGCAAAAACAGCTGTGCTTCTGCTAACGCTATTATAGTCAGTTCTGAGATGGGATGATGGGATGAGCACTTGGTCAGGAGAATTGTAAAAGCAAATTCAGTGTTGCATAAAAATTGCTTATTATTATTATTATTATTATTATTATTATTATTATTAATTAGATTTGTATGCCGCCCCTCTCCGTAGACTCGAACAAGTGTTAAAACAAGATGAAATACAATCCACGTTGGGACTTTATAGCACGATTACCTTTTCACCTTTTTGCCCTCCTCCTCCTGGTCCCCCATCAACCTGTAGACCAGAAATGAAATAATACATCATACAGACATATATTCAAAATCAAGGTTCAAAACAACATATTGGAAACAAAAATAGGGCACTCACAGTTTGGCCTGGAGGACCCGGCTCTCCCTGCAGGGAAAAGAGGACAAGAAAGCAGCAATGATTAAAATAAGAAGAGGCAATGTTATAGTGTTTGTAATATGTTTCTTTTTTTCCTTATGGATGGCATTATACACATTTAATAGATTGAAAGACAAGGATAGTTCTTATTTGATGTTCACAAATCATTGGAGGTATTCCTCAAGTATCTCTTTTCTGCAATCTGTAGTGATTGCCAACGTATTTGCAATTCAGACACAGTAAGACAAGTACAGGAACCACTATTTGATTCCTACCAGTGTGCTTAAGGCCATAGTACCACTAGCGAAAATGGAGCAGGTGGTTGGGCGGTTGGGCGTGCCTGGGTGAGATTTGGCGCAGCAAAAAAATGCTGAACATTTATTTATTTATTCCAATACAAAATGAGGGTTTTAGTGGGCATATATATATATATGTAGTAGTAAAATACATGATGAAGGTTATAGAGGATATACTCATAGTAAAATATATCTATGAAAGAATAGAAAAAAAGATATAGTAATAGAACATATCAATGAAAGAATAGAAGAAGAGATATAGGAATAGAAGAAAGGTATAGGAGATATAGGAGAGCAATAGGACAGGGGACGGAAGGCACTCTAGTGCACTTGTACTCGCCCCTTACTGACCTCTTAGGAATCTGGATAGGTCAACCATAGATAATCTAAGGGTAAAGTGTTGGGGGTTTGGGGATGACACTATGAAGTCTGGTAATGAGTTCCACGTTTCGACAACTCGGTTACTGAAGTCATATTTTTTACAGTCAAGTTTGGAGCGGCTAATATTAAGTTTAAATCTGTTGTGTGCTCTTGTGTTGTTGTGATTGAAGCTGGAGTAGTTGCCGACAGGCAGGACGTTGCAACATATGATCTTATGGGCAATACTTAGATCTTGTTTAAGGCGTCCTAGTTCTAAGCTTTCTAGGCCCAGGATTGAAAGTCTAGTCTCGTAGGGTATTCTGTTTCGAGTGGAGGAGTGAAGGGCTCTTCTGGTGAAGTATCTTTGGACATTTTCAAGGGTGTTGATGTCTGAGATGTGATATGGGTTCCAAACGGATGAGCTGTATTCGAGGATGGGTCTGGCAAAAGTTTTGTAAGCTCTGGTAAGTAGTGTGAGATTGCCAGAGTAGAAGCTACATAGGATCAGGTTTACATCAGTGAAATCTCTCCCACGGCTGCATCCTCTCATGAGAATGTGTCTTCTTGCACATGTACAGAAGCCAAACCTCGCACAGGTGCACCGCCCACCCGCCAGTCACCCAGAGCTGCGCACACAACTGGACCAGTAACGGTGGCAGTGAGGAACCCCTGTCTGACAAGAACCCAAGAGAAGGCGCAGAAAAGGAGTAGCATGGATGGAGAGGACAAGCATTGCTATGTCTACCACTATTTCCTCCTCTGTGACTTCTGGGTCAGCAGTCAGAAGTAGAACAGCAATAGCGTTAAGCGCTTACTTATATACTGCTCCACAGTGCTTCTACAGCCCGCTCTAAGGGATTTGCAGAGTCAGCCGATTGCCCCCAACAATCTGGGTCCTCATTTTACCCACCTCGGAAGGATGGACGGCTGAATCAACCTTGAGCCTGGTGAGATTCAAACTACCAAATTATAGGCAGCTGGCAGTCAGCAGAAGTAGCCTGCAGTATGGCACTCTAACCACTGCACCACCATGGCTCTTGGAACCTAGGCCAGTGATTGTTGCTGGTCACACCCTACCTTTTGTTTTCCGCCACATTTTGTGTGAACTAGAATAAGCATATGCCATGCCTGAGTTACAAATATCTGGATGACTATTAGATATCTGCAGAGAAATAGCCTTTTTCTACAGTCGGTAGAGAAGAAGTAGGTGTACGGCCCTATCTTTTTTCTTTCTTTCTTTCTTTCTTTCTTTCTTTCTTTCTTTCTTTCTTTCTTTCTTTCTTTCATATTCTCAACTCATGCACCCTAGATGACTGCTTGGAGCCTGGAGTTTCTCAGCAGGGGTTAGACATCTGAGAGATATGCTTTGAGGTCCATAAAGCTTTACTCATACCTTACCCAACAAGTGAATTCTTGTCTTTCCCTGCTTTCAAGGACACCTTTGTGCTTTAGAGTGAACTCTCAATTTGCAGAGGTCTAATCTTTATAACTGTTTAAATATCTTTATTAGCAAACAGTCCTTTCCTGACTATGGATCACTTGCTCCCAACTTGTAGCTTCAGTCCTTGCAACCTGGTTAAGAGGAAAACAGACATCTACTGCTGCCCTCAAAGAACAGGCTGGTTCTTTATTTGTGGTCAGTTTCAATATATAGCAACCTGGAGACCAAATAGTAGATTTAGACTGGGAAGAACAAACTTAAGTAAGAAAAAAGTTCCTTGAAAGTGACGTGGTGACTTACAGGACTCCCTCGATCACCCTTTGATCCTGGTGGTCCAGGGCTGCCCTATAAAAGGAAAGATTTTTTTGGTAAACTGGACAATGCTTGGCAGTCAAATTCTTCAATGACACTTGAAAATGGGAATGAGTTCTTACGTTTCTCCCATCTTCACCTGGGTCTCCCTGGTCTCCCTTCTCACTGGGAAGGCCTCTGGTGCCTGGAGGACCCTGGTGAAGTACAAAGTAGAAATTAAGAATCTGTAGAATCTGGTAATTTCATACATGGAGACATCTGTTCTTGGAATTGGCTAGTCAAGGATGGGACTTGGAAAAATAAGGCTAAAAAAATACTCCCAACTTTATACAAGATTGTGGGACTAGATTATAATAAACTTTCAGTCTATATAGGAGAAGAAAAAGCAGAGCCATTGGAGTTAAGTGAGTAATCGGTCTGACATCATTACATTGAAACAAGCAATCCAAGTTAACAAACCCTGAACTCTATTAATTCTTATGTAGTACCAATTTAGTATTGACCATGAGTTGATTGAATTCCTGTATAGGCTAGAGAAATAAATCTTTTTTGAACTGCAACAATGGCCCCGATACTTTGCACCTGACAGTCTAGAGGTTTAGCCCGTGAGCAATGCCAATCCATACTGCTGATGCAAACCCCTCTTTCAAATTAGATGCAGACAAGAACTTTAGAGCTCAGGCAGCAACAACAAAATGTCCTTAATTTACTTTACTGCCAAACTGAAAAGATGCCTGGCAGTTTAATACCTTAAAATATTAAGTGTGATATTTGAACGCATAAACTCAGACACGTAATCAATTAAAACATATCATTTCCAAAGGCAGCCTCATGCAACGCTATCCAACCTCTGTGAATCTACAACACTGCTTCTACTTCCTTTTCTCATTTTACCAGAAACTCTTGGGTTGGGCTTCTGCAATACTTACCCGCGGGCCAGGTTTCCCAGGCAGGCCTGGCTCACCCTATGAAAAAAAGAAAAAGCAGTAAATAAAACAATGAAATAAAAAGTAGCATCAGAGTGGATAATAAATAAATTGAGACAATTACTTACAGAGATTCCTTCCTCTCCTTTGTCACCTTGTTCACCCTAAAATCCAACAGTAGAAAGATTACATCCTACCATTGCTTCTATCATTCACGCCCTGTTTGAACATGTTTAGTGCCCTAGCCATTGCAAACTATTCTAGATTAGCATGTCAAAAGAAAAATACTTGCTACAAATTCACCTTTGCTATCTCTTTCTGCAGGCCCATAGGATGGAAATTATTTGGAAATTATCTTCTTTGTGCAGGATATACCCTGCAGGAAGCAGCTACAGCATTTCTTAAAATATGTATCAGTCAAGAGGCACTTGGGAATCTCCAACTTTATACAAGATTGTAAGACTAGCAGATTATAAGGTAGTCCTCAACTTACAACAGTTCATTTAGTGACCTTGCAAAGTTACAACAGAACTGAAAAAAGTGACCATTTTTCACACTTATAACCATTGCAACATTCCCATGATTACGTGATCAAAATTCAGACAATTGTCAACTGACTCATATTTATGACAGTTGCAATGTCCCAGGATCAGGTCTTTTTGCAACCTTCTGACATGCAAAGTCAATGGGGAAGTGGCTTAACAATGGCAGTGATTCACTTAACAACTGTGGCAAAAAGGTCGTAAAACGGAGCAAAACTCACTTAGCAACTGTTTAACAACAGAAATTTTGGGCTCAATTGTGGTCGTAAGTCAAGGGCTAACTGTAAATGGCCATCCAGCTTCGTGTATGCCTATGAAAATGAACCTGACCTTCCAGGAAGTAAGTTCTGCTAAACAAGTAAGATTGGAAGATTCTTGAGAAGAAATTAATCTAGTTTTGGTAACATGATTGTCAGGCCAAAGCCATCATTTGGAGTTAGAGACTTTGGCCTGCCACAATTAAAATAGTATTGTGGGAATTGGAAGGGCTGGCTGCAGAAAAGGGAAAGATACTAGCCACAACAATTTCCTTCTTTTAAGTCCAAGGTCATCCTTTGTTCAGCACCAGACAACCATGATGAACTTGTGGGTGTGGGGACGAGGGATGAACCTTAGCCTGGATGGGGAACTATAGGAAACTTAGTACCGTTTGACTACAGTTAGTTACCAATAGGACTCTGACAATAAATTGGAACTTGGAAGAAAGCCGAGGCTTGGACTCTGATTTATTTCTGACAATAAACCAGGAGTCAAAGAGGATCTTATCAGGAAAGACTTAATGGACTCAACCTGTATAGTCTGGAGGACATGATCGAAATATTTAAATATGTTAAAAAGTTAAATAAGGTTCAAGAGGGAAGTGTTTTTAATAGGAAAGTGAACACAAGACCAAGGGGGCACAATCTGAGGTTATTTGGGGGAAAGATCAGAAGCAACATGAGAAAATATTATTTTACTGAAAGAGTAGTAGATGCTTGGAACAAACTTCCAGCAGACGTGGTTGGTAAATCCGCAGTAACTGAATTTAAACATGCCTGGGATAAACATATATCCATCCTAAGACAAAATACAGGAAATAGAATAAGGGCAGACTAGATGGACCATGAGGTCTTTTTCTGCCGTCAATCTTCTATGTTTCTATTGTATGCTAATATTATGATGGCACTCTCTTAAAGTTTCTATGGAAGTCACATCCTGGCAGTTCTGCTATTAGACATGCTTGAGGTACTTTCCATCAGTCATGTTAGTCGATAAGATTTACGATGGAATCCACTGGATGACCATTCTAACTGAAGACTTTTTATGACTACAGTTAAAGAAATATAGAGGTCGGTATGAGTTTATAAATGAATATTTCTGTTACCTAGATCAGTGTTTCCCAACCTTGGCAACTTGGAGATATTTGGACTTCAATTCCCAGAATTCCCCAGCCAGTTGAAGTCCAGATCTCTTCAAGTTGCCAAGGTTGGAAAACACTGACCTAGATAACAAGAAAAAGTAGGGTTGCTCCTCTTCTTACCTCTTTTCCTCGTGGGCCAGTTGGTCCTGCAGGACCTGGTCTTCCTGATTCTCCTCTCTCCCCTGGCACTCCTGGATCACCCTGAGGAAGTGAATCATCCCAAGGGGGGGGAGGGGGAAATAAATTAAATACAGCAAAAATCTGAAGCAAATTGAATCTGATGACTAACTTAAAGAGAAATAAGCTAAGGAACCTTCTACTCCCACTTTGATTACTCTCTAATTATTCTTACTTTGATTACTATCTAATTACTATCTAATAGTAGCAGCCCCACAAAAATACCTTCTATCAAAAGTCCAAAGTTCAAATAGACCAGTGATGGCAAACCTGTGGCACAGGTGCCACAGGTGGCATGCAGAGCCATATCTGCCAGCAAGCGAGCCGTTACCCTAGCTCAGCTCCAACGTGCATGTGTGTGCTGGCCAACTTATTTTCGGCTCACCCGAAGGTTCTGAGAGGGGATTTTCGGCTTCCAGAGAGTCTGGAGGCATGGGGGTGGGCAAAAATGTCCTCCCCAGGCCCCAGAGAAACCTCTGGAACCCGGGGAGAGTGAAAAACATGCCTACTGGGCCTAATAGAGGTTTTAGAGGAATTAGGCTGTTTTAGGCCTCCAGAGGGCCTCGAGGAATGGGGGAAGCCATTTTTGCCATCCCCAGGCATTGAATTATGGCCATGGGCACTCGTGCGTGTGCGACAGCACACACACATAAATTTTTGGCACCTGAGGGAAAAAAGGTTTGCCATCACTGAAATAGACCTATAGCTGAGTATAACGTGTCTGGCTGCTGCTAAAATTTATGCCTTTCCATTACATGAAGAACGCTCAAATTGTCCACCTACCCAAGACTGGTTATGTATCATGACCAGACCCATGTAAGACCCGTCCACCTAGCCTATCAACATCATTTTCCTCCCTTCCTCCAATGCACAATAAATACCTTAGGGCCAATTTTGCCAGCCATTCCTGTGAGTCCCTGAAAGAAAGGGGGAAAAAAATAAAACTGATAATTATTATTGTTCAAATGATTAAGACAGGAAAACTGTATAAGGAAGGTTGTTGCACAATCACTTTTAGGCAAGGACTAAGAAATCATGAAAAAAATAGCAGAGCTTTATCACCTGTTAGTAGCTGCAAGTATACCTACATTACTCTGCATTCTGTAGTGCAGTGTTTCCTAACCTTGGCAACCTGAAGATATCTGGACTTCAACTCTCAGAATTCCCCAGCCAGCATTTGCTGGCTGGGGAATTCTGGGAGTTGAAGTCCAAATATCTTCAAGTTGCCAAGGTTGGGAAACACTGCACTACAGAATGCATGGAGAGACTAGGCCCATGTCTTCTTTTTGTTCAAAGAGAAGTGATATTTGAGTCTTCTCCCGATGGAGATAGGAGCCAAAGCATTGCCAACTCATTAAAATGAAATGGAACTAAGGAGCCTAGTGGTCAATTCTACAGGGATCCTGTCTCTTTCTGAATGAAAAAAAGGGAGACTAGCAGAGCCTTAAAGGTATACCATTGGAATGAATTAAGCACTCACATTTTCTCCTTGTTCTCCTTTTGGGCCAGGTGGGCCAGGAATACTAAGACCAGGAGGTCCCTGAATAAAACAACAACATGGGATAGAAGATCAGCTTCACAAATATTGAGAAGATCTAAAAAATGTTCTACAAATGAAAAGCAATTGAAACAGAAGAGTATTTCGGGAGGTATTCATCAGTAAACTGAAATATGTCTGGTGAAAGATGTGATGAAATGGTGCAAGAGATATACTTTTAGCAGACAAGTTTGAAGTACCATATCTAAGAAAAACCTTCATCCCATTCTAATAATGAAGCCAACATTATCTTTCACAGCCATCTTAGTCTGATCCTCATTTTTGCTCTCCAAGGCAGATAGTCCTATAAGATAATATCAGGCTATATCTAAAGGTGAAAAGAAGCCTTGACAGAAATCAACGCAATCAACATCTCAGTTTGTTGTCCATCAGGAAAAAAAATCTACTTTAGTTAGTTTATTTAATTTATAAAATCAATTGGCCACCCGTGTTACCTTAGGGTTACATTGTTCATATCATCAAGCTAAATTATTAGAATCAATGTATTATTATATCTCACCATCACATTGAGTACTCACCCGTTCTCCTTTGTCCCCAGCTTCTCCCGTAAGTCCAGGTTGACCTTCAGATCCTATAATGCCTCTTTCTCCCTCAAGAGGGGAAAACAGAATCACAACGTTACACTGGGAGCATATGCACCAAGGCAAAATTCCTTGTGCATCCAATCACACTTGGCCAATAAAATTCTATTCTATTCTAATTCTATTCTATATCAATATGGCATGACATGACATATCCTTACTTATCATGTGATACATTTAAGTTGAGCCTCCTTTTTTCCTATTAAATCAAGTTATAAAATGAAACTATTGGAAAAAGAGAGCCACTATAGTCTTGTGAAATATTTAAGCCAACTCCCCTGCTACGACTAATATAGAATATACTATACCACAGACTCCTTGCATCTGGGTAAGATGAGATTTGTTCTTTTGCGGTTACCTTATCTCCTTTAGTTCCAGAAGGGCTGGATGCCTAGAAGAAACATAAAAAAGATTAACTGCTAAGAACTTTTCAGATCGTATTCCAGAAATGCAAACTTGCAAAAAGGCACTTCCTAATGGATAGGATTGTATGAAAGTTCATACAGTTACATTAATAATTGTATGAACATAACTGTGCCAGGGCAGATGGACAATGAGGTTTTCCATAGCTAACTTGGCCAGGGGAAAAGAAATAGAATCTTCTCTAGATCAGGCTTTAAGCAACCAGAAAAAAGAAAAAGAGAAAACTAGGGTACAGATAAAAAGTGTTTTAACCACTCTAACTATTTATGATATTTATGGTGGTGGATTACAATGGGGCACTTACCGGCAGACCGGGTATACCAGGCTCTCCCCTCTCTCCCTATGGCAGAAAGTGACACAGGAAACGTGTTAGGGCAGCCCAAATTGTTTTAAATCTTACCATAAGAATTTACCACTATTGATCTCTATAAGCTCATAGCATCAGGCAAAGCGCTGTACCGTCACTCCCTTCACCCATTATGAAACCACATCTTAGTTTTACTGGGAGTTATGATCAATAAACTGGACTCCCAAGAATCTGGGAGTAGACTTTAATTCAGCCCATGATACCCTGTTTTCCCCAAAGAAAGACATTCCCTGATAATAAGCCCAATCGGGCTTTTGAGTGCATGGCAATAAGGCCAAGCGCTTATTTCAGGGTTCAAAAAAATATAAGATAGGGTCTTATTTTTGGTATATGAAATTGTTGTGTGGAAACAGGCCACTTCGTGTTAATTTGCATGTCAGTAAGCTCTGGATATAGGAATACATTGTCAACTGTTTTCACCAGAAATATACGCCAGCCATTCAGAGCTCTATGGGTCAGACCTGCATAAACTTGTGGCTCACCAGATAAGTTTGCCAGTATTCCAAATCTGAGCCAATTTCATAGTAATAAGAACGGGAAATTAGTATTAAACAGAAATAGTCAAAAACAATGCAAGGATTCAACTATTAATATTGTTCCTACATAAATAGTAATGGCAGGTTAAATTACTAATTCCTTTCAGATTCAAGAACCCAGTTGTGTAAGCATATTTCCAACATAAATTAGAGAATTTGCTGTAGGTCTAGGAATCCTTACTTGTTCTCCTCGAGGCCCAGATGGTCCTTGTAAGCCCTATTTCAAAAATTTAAGGGATGGGGGGAAGAGTTATTATTCAGAATAACCATGGATCTAGGCAGCAGTAGTAGGAGGAATTCTTGAAATCAATTAGGGGAATAAAGGTGAATTATTGATCAACATTAAGAAAAGTCCTTATAGAGGGGTAATACAGGAAGGAAAAAATGTACCTGAATAATGAGAGGGATAAATATGCCTTTGGCACCCAAATATGCCTTATTGCACAACTGAACTGCAGCATTAAGATTACTTTTTGGATGTCACTTATGGTGGGAAATCTTTTCGGTTTGGCCTTGAATGTTCAGGTTTCAGATGAAACTAGATCAGTGATGGTGAAACTTTTTTTCCCTTGGGTGCCAAAGGCATGCGCACACACACTATTGCACACATGTGAGTGCCCACATCCATAATTCAATGCCCCCCTGTGCATGCGCATGTGATCCTCCTGTGCTGCCCCATCCCCTATTAATGCGTACACAATCCCCCTGCTAACCCATTTACTGACTTTGGGTGGGAATGAGAGGCCCATTTTTTGCCCTCCCCAGGCTACAGAGGATTTCTTGGAGCCTGAGGAGGGCTAAAACTGCTTCCCCCTCTGCCCCAGAGGCCCTCCGGAGGCCAAAAATGCCCTCCCAGAGCGTCACACAAGCCAAAAATCTGCTGGCTGGTGCACACATGCGTAACGGATCGCGTGCCAGCGCATGCCACCTGTGACACATGTGCCGTAGGTTCATCATCACTGACCTAAATCAAGAAACCTAAATTTCACCTGAGAGGTGTAACAAATGGGAAAGAAGAGGATAAAATGGAGAAGTATAAAGCAGGAAGTTTGTCAACTCTCCCTACAATCACTGATTCCTTTTGGAAATAATTCTGGCTCCCCACATGTTTTTCTCTGAAATTTGGGAGAAAAAAGTAGGATTTCAGGGAAAAAAAGTGTCCATCTTTTAGTTCTCCAGTACAACTCATGATATCTTCACCATCATCTACAATTGTCCAATTGATGCCCTCATTCCAAAGAATAGAGTGAATTTTTAATACAGCAAATCAAGACACAATTCAACATGTTTTGTCCTTTTTCTAACCTTTCCTCAAGTTGCTTCTTTTCAGACTCACCAAATCATCTTTGAACTATTGCACGCAAAAAGGGAGCTAGGAGGAGGAGAATTGCTCCAAGACAAGACAATATTTCACCAATAAGACCAAAACTCAGTCAACATTCCTGTCCCCGAGAACTAGAAACTGTTGACTTGTATATATGTGTGTGTTAAAGCATTGTGAGATATTGAGATTAAAAAAAACCCTACACTTACATCTCTGCCAGGTGGACCAGGACGGCCTGAAGGACCTTGTTCTCCCTAAAAGGAAAAAGCACTGTAAACATGTAGTTTATGTGAAATATTCCTAATTTTATCATCTGAACAAATCTGCCAGATAATTTAGACTTAGAAGCAAATATTTCTGAGTCCAAATCTGCCATGGCCCTGTCGGAGCCTGAGTCTGCAGAGGAGGACAAACCAGAGCTGGAGCCAACAAAGGTCAAGGGGGCAGCCTTGTTGGCTTCGGAGAAATGCAGGGAGGAGCAGGACAAGGCAGCCCCAGATCTCTCAGGCTTGGGGCAGCTTGCCAGCAGGGAGGAACGGAGGCAGAATGACCAAGAGAGGACAGGCAATGGAGATAAGGAGCGACGGAGCTCAGGCGATGAACAAGGACTGCCCCTTCTTGATCCCTGAACGCAGAGAGTGGGGAGGAGGTGAGAACAGTGCAGGCCAACCTGACACCTCGGGAGGACAGCACCCCGCCCCTCTTCACAAGGCACACCTGAGGACTGAAACTTAAGGAGACACTGGGGAGGGGTGATTGTTGGGAACAAGCATTGAAATTGGGGAGTTTTCTGTGCTGTTGCGACTACTTCAGCTTCAACCACAACAACACAAAAGCACACAACAGATTTAAACTTAATATTAACCTCTCCAAACTTGACTGTAAAAAATATGACTTCAGTAACCGAGTTGTCGAAGCGTGGAACTCATTACTGGACTCCATAGTGTCATCCCCAAACCCCCAACACTTTGCCCTTAGATTATCTACGGTTGACCTATCCAGATTCCTAAGAGGTCAGTAAGGGGCGAGTACAAGTGCACTAGAGTGCCTTCCTTCCCCTGTCCTATTGCTCTCCTATATCTCCTATACCTTTCTTCTATTCCTATATCTCTTCTTCTATTCTTTCATTGATATGTTCTATTACTATATCTTCTTTTCTATTATTTCTTAGATATATTTTACTATGAGTATCTCCTCTATAACCTTCATCATGTATTCTACCCTCATTGTGTATTGGACAAAATAAATAAATAAAAAAGATGTCTGGAGTTTGCTGGACGTCTTGTTTTCTCATTGCCTTGTTTCTTTGTCTTGTTGGGTTCATTGCCTTGTTCCTTTGCCTCGCTGGACTTCTTGCTTCGAAGCCGTTGTTCTACTCATAGCTAGAAGCTGCTGTGTGTATTGTGAGAGAGTGCTTTGTTCCAGGACTTGCCATAAACATGGGAGCCTTTGGGGAAAGTTGGAGCAATAAAGAGGAGTTTGAACTATCAGCTGGCTGGGTTGCCCCCATGATTTGTCACAGGTCATCACAAAATCTTAATTTTTAGCCATTAGACCATGCTGTTTTTTTTTCCAGAGAAGCCTATCCAAATTACTATTAGATTAGGTTATTCCTTGATATAATATGAGGCAGTGAGGTAGCTCATTGGTTTGGCTGGAAATCCTGTAATCCAGTTTCGAGACCCGAATACCATGCAATGTGACGGGATATATTCCCATCCTTGCCCCAGCTCCTGCGTACCTAGCAGTTTGAAAGCATGCAAATGAAAGTAGATAAATAGGTACCACTTCGGAAAGGTAACAGAAATTTGGGACATCATGCTGGCCACATGACCACCAAAATATCTTCAGGAAGTACTGGCTCAATGGCCATGAAGCAGAGATGAGACTAGCCCCTATAGTCGGCAATGACTAGCGGAGTAAAATCTACTTTTATCTTTTTCTTTTGATATAATATGGTCAATTCAGAATGAATGAAAATATATATATCTACCTTCTCTCCTTCAGGACCGGGCAATCCACGCTCTCCCTAGACAAGTAAAGAAATTTTTGCAAAAGGTACATATCAGGCAAAATGCAATTTGTTTCCTTAAAAAACATACCACAACAATGGCTTTATTGACCTTTACACCTCCCTATTATGCTCGTTCAGAAAAATTCTGAATCCAAATGAAACACTTTTAACTTTAAGGATGGATCTGAAGATAAATCCTAAATTACATTCTAGGCACTCCAGTTCATAAAAATTTCAGAGAACATATAGAAATATGTCTGGATGCCACAAGTGCATTTGACTTCACGGTAAAATGATGGTAACTATAACAGGCCATGAATGGTTATCTAAAAAATTCAAAAAATCAAATTATGTAAATCATGCACATACAAGTTAATCCTTGATTTGAAAACTTGATCTAAACCCCCTGCATGTAATCTTCCATCATGAACAGATATTTAATTCACAGCATTGTTCCACCCAAATAGAAACATAGAAACATAGAAAACTGACGGCAGAAAAAGACCTCATGGTCCATCTAGTCTGCCCTTATACTATTTCCTGTATTTTATCTTACAATGGATACATGTTTATCCCAGGCATGTTTAAATTCAATTACTGTGGATTTACCAACCATGTCTGCTGGACGTTTGTTCCAAGGATCTACTACTCTTTCAGTAAAATAATATTTTCTCATGTTGCTTTTGATCTTTCCCCCAACTAACTTCAGATTGTGTCCCCTTGTTCTTGTGTTCACTTGTGTTCAAATCTTACCTTATCTGCTGATGGTCCAAGTGCACCAGGCAAACCACGGTCTCCCTATTACAGGGGGGGGGGGAGAGAAACCAAAATCAGATATTAGAAGCACCAACAGGTACAAATACAGTGATCCCTCGATTTGCGCGTTCTCGATTAGCGCGAAACGCTGCAACGCGGTTTTTCAAAAAATATTAATTAAAAAATAAGTCCGTGGTTTTTTTTGCTATACCACGGTTTTTCCCACCCGATGACGTCATACGTCATCACCAAGAGTCACTTCTCTGTCTCTTTCTCTTTCTTTCCTGTCACTATGCTTCAATCATTTTCTCATTTCTCTTTTTTCTCCCCTTTTTTCTATCATTTCTCTCTCTCTTTCTTCCTCTCTCACACTCTCTTCCTCCCTTCTCTCTCCCCCCCTCCACTTGCCCACGAGAAGAAAAAAAGCAACCTCTGCCGGGCAGCTCCCCTTGTGCCCCCGCTTTGTGCCTGCCTCTTTTGGGGATTTTTTTTTCTTTTCTTTTTTGCGCTGGCGGCGGGAGCTGTTGGGGAGGGCTCTGCCGGGAAGGCCTCTCAGCTGCAGAGCCGAATGGGGGCGGAGGCAACAGCGGAGCCCGGCGCTGGGGCCATGCGAGGCTGTTCATCCAGGGGGGCGTGGACTGGCAAGTCGCCCTCCTTTCTCTCTCTTTCTCAAGATCGCTTGCCGCTTGCCTATTGCAGCGAAGGAGGCGAAGCAAGGCTCCAAGCTGCAAAGCGGCAAGCGATCTTTCCCCTTTGCCTGGGCGGCGGGAAGACCAAGGGAAGGTTCCTTCAGCCGCCCAACACCTGATCCGCTCCGCAGCGCGGCAGCAGCGAGGAGCCGAAGATGGGGTTTCCCCTTTGCCTTTACCCCATCTTCGGCTCCTCGCTGCTTCCGCGCTGCGGAGCAGATCAGCTGTTGGGCGGCTGAAGGAATCTTCCCTTGGTCTTCCCCGCCGCCCACACGCAAACTCCACCATCTGCGCATGTGCGGCCATGAAAAAATGGCGCACATGCGCAGATGGTGGTTTTTACTTCCGCATCCAGTGTAACGCGGAAATCGGTTAGCGCGGGAGGTCTTGGAACGTAACCCCCGCGCTAACCGAGAGATCACTGTAATTCACGAAGGGACAAAAGCCATAGGTGTAAAATTAAAGGTTTATTTGTATGGTTTAATTATTGTATAACAATTTTGTTATTTATTTGTCTCTAATCTCATCCAAATCAATTTCCTATCAACAAACAATCAAACAGATCTCCCTATCAGTGCATTAGGCTGAACATTCTGCAGAAAATTTCCCCAGAAATGTGTATTATTAAAAGTAAAAATGAAACGAATATAACTGCCCATTGGCAATACAGAGAGATCTATGTGAACAATGCTTATCTCATTCAGTATAGACATTAGTGACATCAACAGTTGTGGTCACCTTTCTTATTTAGAAGTATGGTATGGGCTTAGTGTTCCAAGTCTAAATACAGCACTAGAATTTGAGCAACACCTACCTTGATCCCAGATTCACCTGGAGGTCCTCTGGGGCCCTAAAGACAACAGTAAAACATTTTTGTTTGGAGGATCAGTGAGCAATCTAATGCATATTGTTCTCTTGGGACCAATTTAGCCATTCATTTTTAAATTAAATTATTTTAAAAATGGGAAAAACAATGTACAGTAATATAGTGAGTTTTGGTATTGATTATCTGTCCATGTTATTTTTTAATTTGTTTAACAAGTTTATATAGCCACCTACCCACAAATAGAACATTTGGCAGTAAACAAAAGGTAAAACATAATAATACATAATCAAAAAAGTAATATTTATTAATGCAGACATCAGGAAATGACTCCTGTTGTTCATAACTATATTACCAGCCATGGAAAATGCTGAAAAATTAAAGTGTGTATTTGATTAGATTAGAGATATTTTAAAAACTAGGAAATTGCATTTATTGAAAAATTACCAGAACAACCAAAAATTGGAAGTATCCTAAAATTAAGGCTAAATTAATTTAAATTTGATCATTGTTTGCAATCTGTATTACATCTGAGAAGGACAGTTGAATACATAGCTTATTAGGCATTTATATTGGGCAGCAGTGATACGGAAAGATGCTGGAAGAAGATGATCGCTTGTGTGACAATAACAAAGAAATAAAGTTATACTACTCAGGAGTGTCTTAACCAGGCCTGTATTTTTGCTAAGAAAACTACCACATGGATTTAGAGCTTCTTCAGTGAGAAGCGAAATGTCTTCAAATAAAAGCCAAAAAATCCAGTTGTCTCTTGAAAAAACCACCTTTGGGACACCACATGGGATAGAAAATCTGTGTGACCTTTAGAAGTCAATTTGATAGTACATATTCAATAAATCAATCAACCAATCTCCAAAAATATTGAATGATTTCTTGTATCTCATTAATCCATCTTTTGTCTTCTCTTCCCTCTACTTACTTCATTCTTGCCAAACCTAGCTCTTTTTTCTAATCCAACAGCTACTTGTACTACTTGCTCAAAGAAGAGCCAAATGCAAGCACAAAAGGAAATATATGGATGTATCATGATCTCAGTCTTCTCATCACTGCTCACCAGACCATTCCATTATTTATTTATTTATTTATTTATTTATTTATTTATTTATTTATTTATTTATTCATTCATTCATTCATTCATTCATTCATTCATTCATTCATTCATTCATTTAATTTTTATGCCGGCCTTTTCCTTAGACTCAGGGCGGCTTACAACATGTTAGCAATAGCACTTTTTTTTAACAAAGCCAGCCTATTGCCCCCACAATCCGGGTCCTCATTTTACTCACCTCGGAAGGATGAAAGGCTGAGTCAACCTTGAGCCGGTGATGAGATTTGAACCGCTGACCTTCAGATCTACAGTCAGCTTCAGTGGCCTGCAGTACAGCACTCTACCTGCTGCGCCACCCCGGCTCTTTTTTAAGCGAAGGACATGCCCAAATCAAAACCTATCTTAATCCATGACCCAGGATCATTTTGTGTTATACAGTTCTATACTGAATATGTACTGCTAGAATCACCTAGAACCGGGGTAGGCAAAGTTGGATCTTCTGTGACTTGTGGACTTCAACTCCTAGAATTCCTGAGCCAATCATGCTAGCTCAGGAATTCTGGGAGTTGAAGTCCACATGTCATAGAACAACCAACTTTGCCTACCCCTGACCTAGAGGAATGACTGATAACTCATTCGAGATATTGATTTTGAACTAAAGAATAAGGGATTTTAATTTCTGTTCTTGGATGTCCTCCACACACACACACACACCCCTTTAAAAATCCTGTTGAATAAACATGCTTTGTCTCCAAGTTGTTGTGGTTTGGCTATGTGGAAAAAAGGGTTGTCCTACACTGATGATCCTATGATAATGTACTATTATTATCTAGAGAGTACATAGCTAAACATCTGGGCTTCTGAAAGCAGAGGGTATCTTGAAAAAACCTTCCCAGGAAAGATTTTAAGAACAGAACAAATTCATAACAAGAAAGGTCTCTCTCAGTAATTTAAGTAATGAATATTTTTTTGTATTTTAAAAATTAGACTCAATAACTTAATTTAACGATGAATGAATGAATGAATGTGTATAACACAGTTCTTTAAAATGAGCATAATATTGTCTTGATATGCAACAACCCGAAATTTTAGGACAGTCCCATTTAAAATGCCTTGAAGTGTTTTAAACTTGATCTATGACATGAGACATGAATACTTAAGGTCAATTCTAATTTGTTCAGAGATAGTCATAAATAGCACAAATTTTGCAAGTTGAGGCTCAAAGAGCACTCCCAAATGGCATACCTATTCTCAGGGTTTGAAATCACATTTGGACCCTTTAATTTATTTGACCCTTTAATTTTTTTTCCTGTTAAGACTAAGCTGGTCTTAGTCTCTGCTTATTACAATATACTTTAACAACCATGAGGACCCCATCTGCTTTCTTGAACTTAAATGACAAGAACCGATATTGCTGAGCATCATGCACAGACTGATGAATTTGATTTCAAAGTTTCTGATGACAATCAATAGTTTTTCACATAAATATTAAATACGAGGCAGTACAAGGCCAGCCCAGCTAATCTTTGTTTAATTTACTCATTTAAATTTAAGTTGAAATGGTTTCTGTTTGATAGGCTCTTAAGAACATTAAGAGAAAATAGAATTCTTTATTGGCCAAGTGCGATTACACCCTCAAGGAATTTGTCTTTGGTGCATATGCTCTCAGTGTACATAAAAGAAAAATACAGTGTTCCCTCGATTTTTGCGGGTTCGAACTTCGCGAAAAGTCTATACCACGGTTTTTCAAAAATATTAATTAAAAAATACTTCGCGGTTTCCCCCCCTATACCACGGTTTTTCCCGCTCGATGACATCATATGTCACTGCCAAACTTTCGTCTGCCTTTAAAAAACATTTTTTAAAATAAACTTTAATAAATAAACATGGTGAGTAATAATGTAAATGGTTGCTAAGGGAATGGGAAATTGTAATTTAGGGATTTAAAGTGTTAAGGATACTGCTTGGGATACTGTTCATAGCCAAAAATAGTGTATTTACTTCTGCATCTCTACTTCGCAGAAATTCGACTTTCGCGGGAGGTCTCGGAACGCATCCTCCGTGAAAATCAAGGGAACACTATATACATTTGTCAAATGTTTTTCTCTAAAAACTCACCCGATCTCCGGGGGCTCCAGTACGTCCAGGAGGTCCAGGAAAACCTTCTTCCCCATCTCCCTTTAACATAAAGCAAAGCAGTGACCCCTCATAATAAACTTAAGGAAGTTTGCTGGTTAAAAGCAAGAAGTGAAATCTACAGAATTTCCAGCTCAAATTAATTCAAATCAGCACAATTCTGGATTCATACGTTCAGATACACAACCTCTGCAGGTAGTCCTTGACTAACTCCAAATGCTTAATAAAAGTTATGGTGGACCAGTGTTCCCTCTAATTTTTTGGGGGGGTAGGCGGAAAAGTATAGTGTCTGAGCGGCAGTCCCTTCGGGACTGGGCGGCACAGAAATAATAAACAAACAAACAAACAAACAAACAAACAAACAAATAAAAAACCCACCCTGTTTTGCCTCAGAGAATTTCAAAATAAAATACTGTACTGTGTGTCTATAACAGTGAGCTCATAATAGGGCAACTCTATCAATATCAAAATGCCACTTAAATAGTTGAGCTAGTTTCAAACTAGATTTTGATTTTCTTTCTCTCTTCCTTACTCCCATTCTTTTTCTTTCTCTTTTCCTTCCTCTCTTTTTTCTATCTGTTTCTCTCTCTTCCTCTCTTCCTCTCTCTCTCCTTCCCTCTCACTCTTTCCCTCTCGGCTTCTGGGCAGGTTTGAAAAACTCTGAGTTGATGATGATTTTTAAGTGAGTGATTGCTCACTGCTCAGCTTAGAGGGAACTATGTGGTGGACTCCTCACAATTACTTACAACCTGCTTTCAAAGTTACAACAGCCCTACCATCATGTGATCATGTTTGGGGCACTTTGGCTCACCTTTACGGCCATTTGCAGTGTCACATAGTCATCTGAACTGCCTCGTAATGTTTTTGGGGCTTTTTTTTTTGCAAGTTTCCAGCATTTATTTCCAGTTTGGGGCAAAAACCATCCAATGTATGAAAAAAAAGTCAAAAATTTGGGTCTGATCTCATAATGCTTCAACTTACGTCTACAACAACTTACAACCACAATTCCAGGCCCAGTTCTGATTCTTTTATTCAGAAGCAGCAATATAGAAGGCTTCTATCTAGAATTTTGAATGGGAGTCAACCCCCTCCCCCCACCCCACAAAAAACCAATAGAGTACTCATTTGGTTAATCTAGGCTCCGTTCACCCTTTCAGTCAATGAAAAAGATCCTTGTCTTACCTTATCACCTTTTTGTCCTGGAGTTCCCGTTGGACCCCTGGGCCCAGGATCTCCAGGAATGCCCTGAGGAGTAAGGAAACACAAAAGACCAATTTTTAATTCTTTGCAATTAAGGAGTCATTTACTGGTTTAGTTCATTTTTCTAGGAGATTCAGATGTCTTCTCTTATGACAAAACGTTTGTTTCAGACATATTACTATTTTCTAGACTTTAAGTTTTACAAAGGCTGTTCAACTAATACTCTCAAATGTCACTCTTTTTAATTTTTTTTAAATTTTTATTAAACACAAGTAACAAAACCAATAACAAACCTTAAGAAGAAAACCAAAAACACATAACAAACAAGTGGGGAATTTATAGCCCCCTATCAACCAATTATAAAATTTAGTCATAATTAACACCATTTCCTGTTTCAGCTATTTTCAATTATATATAATAAATTATAGAGCCTTTACCTAATTGTACATTCAAAGACATACAACAAACAAACAAATGGGGAGTTGATGTCCCCCTGTCGACCAGAAGCTATTGTTGGATATAATCAAACTATGACCATTTTTCCATTAACCTTTGTAATACTCTCTAGGTATAGACCAATTTTTAATTGTTTCCAATTTTTAACTACATAGTTAGAGCTATCCAGTCTTACGTAATTCCTTCAGAATATATTTATTACTACAAACATGTGGAGCATTAATGGGCACCTTTAGACCCTAAATATGATGGAATATAATCAAAATATTAGTACATTATGATGAGATATAGTCAAAATATTAGAATTTTAAATGTTTATATTAATCTCTAGGTATACACCATTTTTAAAATACCGGTAATTCTATTTTTAATAGAATTAAGAATAGTTTTGGACTGTAAGATCTTTACGTGATTCCTTCAAAGTCTTTAATCTGATAAATAATTAGACTCTTTTCTTAGGGTTATTCAATTTATTTATATTAATCAGCATAATTGTGTTTTCTTCCACCATTATTGCTTATAATATCTTTTAGGGTTTCTTGTTTCTCTTAGTACACTGGCTTGTGTTCCTTCCTGACGTTCATATTTCTTTTTTGTCTCTCACCCTCTTCTACTATCTCTTCTTCTTCCTGGCTTTTACTTTCCAGTTCATCCCTATTTCGTCTACCGGCTTGGTCTTCTTCTAATTGGCTACATTGGTCAGAGAATCAAATGTCGCTCTTGTTTCTTCTCAAATACCCATCCAGTGTTTCTCAAGTATTAATAATAATCTACATTCATAAATCCCACATTTGCCTACATGTTGTCCTATAGTCCCAAAGCTAAAACATATCAAAGAATGTACTCACTGGAACACCAGGTTCTCCTCTGACCACACCGCCATCACCTGATCCAGGAGGGCCCTAGGAAAAAAGTAAAGGTAAGTTCTGGATCTCTGCATTTCTCCAATTTCACATTGGGAAAATAAAGCACATTAAAAGGGTACAGGAACACAAAGAAAGAAGGAACCAAACTCTAAAGGGATGGAGGAAAAAAAGTAATAGGAGAGAAAGATTTACTAGAAATGGGGGGGGGGGGAAATACCCAGGGAGGGAACCATAGAAGAAGCAGAAGGAGGGTGGAGGAGAGTGAAAAGGGCAAAGCATCCAGAAGAGAAGGCAGACTTACACAAAGAGGGTTTTTATATATTTTGTGCCTGGCCAAATCCTTTACAGTTGTTAATTTGGGAATTTTGCACTACTCCAAATGTGCTCAAAGACGCCCCAAAACCAAAGTTACTACAACTCTTTGTCCTTTTGTTGCTTTCCTGAAGCACAATGCACTCTTCATGCTCACTTTCACTCAGAGCAACACTCTTCTGTCATGTTTACTTAGAGCTGCAAATGCTGCGACAATGGCGCCCACCCATGTCTGCCCAACATGTGGCAGAACATTTTGTGCCCGTATAGGCCTTACCAGCCATCTGCGGACACATCGTGAATGTCAACCTGCGCTGCCTGCTGCTGCATTCTTTGCTTGGTTGTCATAGAGATGGGGAGGGGTAGATAATAAGTGGGGGTTGGGAAGTGTGTAGGAGGAAAGTTTTGTTAAGTTTCGTTTCCCCAGGTTTGGAGGAGACCGTTTGACGGACACATTCCTGAGAAGCCCGGGAGGAGCATCTTGGACCACCTGATGTGTCTGGACAATGGAGATTGGGTAGATGCCCAACAGGGGGGTGAAATATGGGGTTTTAGTATGTGGGTTATGCGCCATTTTATTCAGACTTTGCTTTGCTTTTGATGTTTCAAGTTTTGATTTTGATAAATTCACTTTGAACCTTAAATGAAAGGACTCTGAGTTTTATTTGTCTGAATTCTTACTGGCAGCATCTGACAGTGTACAGCCCACAACCCACTAGATGTCAAGGTCCTCCTCAAACATGATGGACAAATATCACTTAGAAGTAACATTTCCAGATTTTAGGGAAATTTCCCTCCAAGGAAATCAGGACAGACAAATGAGTCTTGCACATCAATGATGGTGAACCTTTTTTTGCTTGGGTGCCAAAAAGGCACAAGTGCGCGTGGTAATCCATGTGTACCCATACCTATAATCAGTGTTCCCTCTAATTTTTTTGGGGGGTGGGCGGAAAAGTATAGTGTCTGAGCGGCAGTCCCTTTGGGACTGGGCAGCACAGAAATTATAAACAAACAAACAAACAAACAAACAAACAAACAAACAAAAAACCCACCCTGTTTTGCCTCAGAGAATTTCAAAATAAAATACAGTACTGTGTGTCTATAACAGTGAGCTCATAATAGGGCAACTCTATCAATATCAAAATGCCACTTAAATAGTTGAGCTAGTTTCAAACTAGATTTTGATTTTCTTTCTCTCTTCCTTACTCCCATTCTTTTTCTTTCTCTTTTCCTTCCTCTCTTTTTTCTATCTGTTTCTCTCTCTTCCTCTCTTCCTCTCTCTCTCCTTCCCTTTCACTCTTTCCCTCTCGGCTTCTGGGCAGGTTTGGAAAACTCTGAGTTGATGATGATTTTTAAGTGAGCGATTACTCACTGCTCAGCTTAGAGGGAACTATGCCTATAATGCAATGCCCTCCCACCATGCATGTGTTCACAAGCACACAGCCCTCCCCCTGTGCTTGAGGCTTTCCTGAAGCCTTGGGAAGGCAAAAAACAGCCTAACAGGCCTAAACAGAGGTTCGTTTCTGAACTTCCGGTAGGCCCGTTGGGGCTGTTTTTCATCATCCACATGCTCTGGAGGCTTCCCTGAAGCCTGGGGAGGATGAAAACGGCTTCAGGAAGACCCAAAATCATCTGACATAGAGCAACACCTCACGTGCCACCTGTGCCACAGGTTCACCGTCACATCATATGGCTGTTTAGCAACTGAGTTAATGACTGATTTCTCAGCAAAAGCAGAGCAGGCAGGGAAAAGGAAGGATCACTTACTCGCTCACCTCGGTCGCCCCTCTCGCCCTGTAAATAAAATTATAGTCTATGTAAGCATGTGCATTAGGCTCAGCAGAGAAACCAATTGTGAGTAAGCACAAATATTGTGTAAGAAGAATTAGCGACTATATATACAGTGACTTGCCACTCTAGAACTTATCCAAAAAGTATGGCAAAAAGAAATTAATTAATTAATTTATTTATTTATTTATTTATTCTTGTTATGTAATAGAGTTAGGGTTTTTTATTATTTTCTTAAATTTCCAAAATTATTGACACTTGTTTGTTTAATTGTCTATCATCTTACACATGAGGATAATGGACATGGATTTTAGTGAAAAGCAATATGTGGGATGGAGAGACATATGAAGGAGATTCAAATTTACTGGAAGTATCCCAACATAGAATAAATGTTCCTGTTTCAAAATGCCTTCAGTTAGGCCAGAACACCTGTTTAAAAACAAGCACTGTGACCTTGTGAATCAATGGAGGCCAATTCCAGAGGTATTGCATACCTGTGCAAGAAGATGGAAAGTTAAAGATAAGGGTGATAGTTGCTACTTTGCCAGTTCGCTAACAGGGCACTATTGATGGACTTGAAGGCAAGCGCACAAGGGGACTTTATGAGCACACATATGGAGCATATAACTTGACTTCATATTCAGAAATGAGCATGGATAGAATAGAATAGAATTTTTTATTGGCCAAGTGTGATCGGACCCACAAGGAGTTTGTCTTGGTGCAGATGCTTTCAGTGTACATAAAAGAAAAAAATATACATTTGTCAAGAATCATGTGGTACAACACTTAATGACTGTCATAGGGGTCAAATAAGCAATGAAGAGACAATCAATATTAATAAAAATCTTAGCATACCAGCAACAAGTTACAGTCATAGAGTCCTAAGTGGGAGGAAAAGGATGATAGGAATGATGAGAAAAAACTAGTAGAAATAGAAGTGCAGACTTAGTAAAAAAAATTGACAGTGTTGAGGGAATTATTTGTTTAGTAGAGTGATGGTGTTCAGGAAAAAATAGGTTTTTTGAACTATTGAAAATAGTTTCAGTTGTTAAAGTAGAAAATCACTGCAAGGAGAGGAAGTCCTACCTTGATAGAAATGCCAGGAGGTCCTGCTGGCCCACGAGGTCCTGCTAGCCCAGGATCCCCTGCAAGGCCCCGGAGGCCTGGAATTCCCGGGCTTCCCTTTAGGCAAAAAGAAAAAGACACTGAGCAAGAACTGGCTACACAGCCAATGGAGCAGGTATAAAGTTAGGTTTGCAATTCAATACACACTTCTATGAAGGTGAAACATGAAGGGAAAACAGTGAGATTTATGACGAAGTACTGTATTTTTCGGCGTATAAAATGCACCTTTTTGCTGCCTAAATGAGGCTGAAAATTCGGGTGTGTCTTATACTTCAAAAGCTTTTTCAAAGCTTTTTTTGCCCAGCTCTAACTAGGTGCTAATGATCTTCCCAACTTCCTATTCCTTCTCAAGAGGGGTTTTTTCAGTCCTAAGTCTTTGCAGGCTTGTTTTCATTCCCACTCCCTATGAAAAAGTGGTATTTTTCAGCCTTTAAAGCTGTGCTAATGATCTTCCTGGCTTGCTGCATTTAGAATATCTCCGGGACCGCCTGCTGCCACACGAATCCCAGCAACCAGTTAGGTCTCACAGAGTTGGCCTTCTCCGGGTCCCGTCAACTAAACAATGTCGTTTGGTGGGACCCAGGGGAAGAGCCTTCTCTGTGGCGGCCCCGACCCTTTGGAACCAACCCCCCCCCAGATATCAGAGTTGCCCCCACCCTCCTTGCCTTTCGTAAGCTCCTTAAAACCCACCTCTGTCGTCAGGCATGGGGGAATTGAGACTTTCCCTTCCCCCTAGGCTTATAAAATTTATGCATGGTATGTCAGTATGTATGATTGGTTTCTTAAATTGGGGTTTTTTAAATTAACTTAAATATTAGATTTGTTTACATTATATTATTATTGCTGTTAGCCGCCCCGAGTCTACGGAGAGGGGCGGTGAAATGAATCCCACCTTCGTCGCCAGTGAAATGAATCAGACCAGTCAGAAATGGTAAAGACGGTTCCGTTTATTCAGCTCGTAAACAAGTGACTCCAGCCAGGAACGCGTCTGAGCTGTCAGTGTCAAAAGCAGCTCTATTTATACTTTAAAGGCTCGCGCCTAAAAGAAACGGCCGTGCGTCTTAACCAATCAGACGCGACCTTGATTTATTCACATTTAAAATTTACAGAGACAGTATTTTTACAGAATTTCTTTTTACAGACTTAACAGGCGGCATACAAACCTGATTAATAAATAAATAATAAAATAAATAAATTTTATTCCTATTCCCTCCGAAGCAGTTTTTCCTGCCCTAAGTCTTTGCAGGCTTGCTTTCGTGCCCACTCCCTCTGAAAAAGGCCTTTTCAGCTCTAACCAGGGGATAAAATAATGTGTCGAAGCTGAACAGACTAAAGACGCTAGCCAGGTGAATACCTGGTAGGTAGATTTCCCCCCTCTATTTTCCTCCCTCCAAACAAAAGTGTGTCTTATACTCTGAAAACTATGGTAAATATCCATAGGATTGCTGGGCATGTTTTGAAGTGAGACCAGAAGTGGCAAAGTAGCCATAGGCTGCTGTAAAGAAATATTCCTATGTGGCAAGTGACACATACATGAGGACTTCATGAAGGTTAGGATAGTTCCTTCCCCCACCCCTACATTTCCGGGGATGCTGTTTCTTTTTCTTTCTTCTCCCTCCAATTGGTCTGTAGGGTGTTACTTACTGGATTGCCAGGCTCTCCCTTGAGTCCAGGAAGGCCCCTTCCTCCATTCAATGGTATTCCAGGCTCCCCCTGACCAAGACAAAAGTTTAATGTTATCATATCGTACAGTTTAGGAATTAAAGAAGAACCTATCTGGGAGGCACATGGAAACATCTTTATAAGCATAAACTGAAGAGATCACAACAGTGCCTGTTGGTTGTCGGAGAGCTGGTTGCGAAGACAGTGTGAGGCTCCGCCCACCCGCTGCCATTTGGGTTCTTTTACCCTCTGTGCATACACAGAACGCTTTGCGCATGTGGGCGGCGTCTGGGCAAGTAGGCGGAGCCTCGTGCTGCCTTCACGACCAGCTCTCCAATGACTGACAGGCACGAGCGAAGTGGTAGCATTTCACGCCTGGATCACAAAGTGTGACTCACAGTTGATATTTATCAGGACTTTTCCTTCTGCTAAGAATAATTGCATGAATAGGAGAAATTAAGTGGGACAGTGCAGGAACTCTAACATTTCTGCTACTGTTAATCACTTTACAATGAACCTGAATTTTTTTTAGTACAAGCAGGTTGGAGCCCTCTATGTTTTAGACCAGCGTTTCCCAACCTTGGCAACTTGAAGATATCTGGACTTCAACTCCCAGAATTCCCCAGCCAGCATTCGCTGGCTGGGGGATTCTGGGAGTTGAAGTCAAAATATCTCCAAGTTGCCAAGGTTGGGAAACGCTGTTTTAGACAACTCCCAAATGAGGGATCAGAGTGCCACAGTTTTACTTTGATTAAATGTATGAAAACCAGTACTGTATTAGTAAAATATCAGGTTGTAAACAGAGATGGGTTGATAAAAGCAAAGCTTTCTGTTTGCATTACGATGAAGCCATTCTGATGGCAGATTTCAGCTTAGAGTGTGAAGTATTCTCAGCTTTCTTCCTTATGATCACTGTGAGAATAATTCCAGGAGTCCAAGATTAATAAAAGAGGGAAAAAACTTTATTTTAAAAAAAAATCAACAAAAATCAATATGCATATTGAGGCCAGAGAGACCACGGAAAATGTCCATGTATCTCTAGGGTAACTAATCAGTACAGAATACAGCACTTTTATACATTTTTCACTCCCATATTGGGGGTGTTTCCTTAATGATTCAGCACTTCTCTGTCTGTTGTCCGTCTCCTTTTTGGGTATATCTCTCTGGACTTTTTGGGACTTTTCAAGGTTCATTAATCATTGATATTCATGCCTTTATTGGTTCTACAGGTACCGCATTTCCACCTCTCCTGTTCATTCTTTCTAAAGGTCATTTATACATTTCTTGGTATCTTGTGTCACCATATTTGTAGAGGAACAGATCTCCTCTTTTCACCTGAACAGGGGGTTATGTGAGGCAAATGGGACATAGGGTCTTACTATTTTTCTTACACCCACCCACGTTTATTCCCATTTGAATGAGATCATCGCCAGATAATTATCTCCATTCTGAACTTATGATGCCAGAACAATTGTTACTTCCAGACAGTATGAAGATGCTCCCTTTTTATCATTAGGATGCCCTATCAGCAACTCTGCTGTTGTAGTACTGCTTAGGCAGAGTGACCAGAGAAATTAGGGCATACATTACATGGAAATGTTACATATCTGTTGGTATGTCTCGGTATAGCTAGGCTATGAGACCTTTGACATACACTGAGCAGAGAATTTTAACAGAGTGTGGATGTGTGGTAAAGCCAAAGAAAAAGACACAGACTTAGTTATGCTTAATAAGTACTATTTACATATATACAAAATAGAAACAATCCATAGCAAGCACTAAGCCATCCAATATAATAAGCACTAAGCAAATACACTCCCCCCTCAAGGCAAAGCAAAAGCGAATGAGTGTTAAAGCATCATTGAGGGAAGGAGTACTGGCGCCCTCTTATGACGAACCAGCCCAAAATATTTAAAGTGATAGTACAAGAGACAACAATAGGGAGTTTACAATGGCAAACCCTAACAACCATGTACCTTGTACTAACAATATCCTTCCACAACAAATAACCTCTATATGATCTTTTCCCCAGTCAAACTCCCAGAGATCTACTTACCGGCTCACCTTTCTCTCCTCTTGGCCCAATTAGGCCACGCTCCCCCTGAAAGACAAAAGATAAGGAATAAATGGCTCTTCAGATGGAAACAAGGAGTTCAATGGCAAATATTAGCTTTACTTACTTGGTTTCCTCTGAGACCAGGAAGGCCAGGACTGCCCTATCAAGAGAAGTAGGGAGAGGGGAGAAAAAGTGAATAGGACTTGTTTTCCTATGGTGGGAGTAAGAAAAGAGACAGGAGGAGTAAAATGAAGCAATATACAGTGATACCTTGTCTTACAAACTTAATTGGTTCCGGGACAAGGTTTGCAAGATGAAAAGTTTGTAAGACGAAACAATGTTTCCCATAGGAATCAATGGAAAAGCGATTAATGCGTGCAAGGCCAAAACTCACCCCTTTTGCCAGCCAAAGCGCCCGTTTTTGCGCTGCTGGGATTCCCTGGAGGCTCCCCTCCATGGGAAACCCCACCTCCGTACTTCCGTGTTTTTGTGATACTGCAGGGGAATCCCAGCAGCGCAGAAATGGGCGCTTTGCTGGCAATGGAAGTCCAGAGGCAGGGTTTCCCAGCGAGGGGAGCCTCAGCGAAATTGCAGCATCGCAAAAACACGGAAGTCCTTGAAACCCCACCTCCGAACTTCCGTTGCCAGCAAAGCACCCATTTTCTGCTGCTGGGATTCCCCTGCAGCCTCGCAAAAACACGGAAGTCCAGAGGTGGGATTTCCCATGGAGGGGAGCCTCAGGGGAATCCCAGCAGCACAAAAACGGGCACTTTGCTGGCAACAGAAGTCCGGAGGCGGGGCATCCCAGTGGTGGCAGCTTGGCTTTGTAAGGTGAAAATAGTTTGGAAGAACAGGCAAAAAAATCTTAAACCCCGGGTTTGTATCTCGAAAAGTTTGTATGATGAGGGGCAAACCGAGGTATCGCTGTATTTGAAAATAAATCCTAGCATCAAATAAGGGAGGGGCGGCATATAAATAGATTAAACAAACAAACAAACAAACAAATTAAACATGGTTAGAACATGAACTTAGTACTGAGTACATGAAGTATTTCAGTTGTAGATAAGTAACGAGATCTTAATTGTGGTCTTGGGGAATCATATACATGGGGAATCAATATAATATGCAGATGTTGAGAAGAAACAATCACAAAGCCAGAGGTGCTTTGCCTTTGTGTTTGGCACCAGTATATATTTTCTGTCCCAAGCAGAGATCCACACCCTTTTTTTTCTTTTTCATTTTGGCACTTGGTTCATCAAACTGAGACTGGGCATAGGTCTTGGGTTTTTGCACTTGCACCACCTTTAAAATAATGCAGAATTGTACTGGTGGAGAAGTCACAACACTATGTCAAACCCAAAATGCTTAAATATATAAGGCTTCACAAAAGCCTTTCATTTCTAGAAAGTTTTATTTCTGCTTAAGAACAAAAGCTGCACGCTTCACTGTGACCATGAAGGAAAAAATGTTCAGTAACAAAATACATATTTCAAAGGTTCTAACTTATGGTGGCAGAAACTTATCTCAATTACAGCAAAGCATTAGGGACATAGGAATGTGTTTGCATGCAACTATACATGGTAAAATGTTAAAAGGATTAATTACCGGCTGACCAGGAGAACCTGGGCTGCCAGGTAGACCAGGAGACCCTGTTGCCCCATCTGCTCCTGGAAATCCCTAGAAGAAAATAGAAACATTAAGGACATACCTTTGCAGAAATTATTTACATTTATTTATTTATTTTATTTTTATTTATTTATTTATTTTGTCCAATTTAAGAATCAAAAGCGTAGCCATGAAAACACAGATAGAATTTCAGCTTCTCTAAATTCCAACTGTCTTCATCACATGATCTGAAGATAAGAGTTGAACAAATCCAGAATGGGCCAGTTAGGAAAAGGTTGCAAAGGTATCTAATGAAAATTATGATGATGCCAAAATGTCAGGTACGTCAATGTAATTGAGCATTATTATTTACTGATGCCATTTTGTATCAGTATGCAAAATATTACAAGTATGAAATTTACATTATTTGCACAATGCATTTTCATGGAAGGCTGGAAAATTGGGTTCACAATTAGACTTTGATTCGTATCAATTATCAAATAATGGCTTGCAGGTTTAAACAAATCTTTATAGAGATATAACTTTCCTCCATCCTACTGTAAGGCTAGTATGCATTCTATATGTATGTATATGCTTACCAAATTTAGTATAATGTCATCAAGTCATAATGTCATCACATGGCAAATTGGTTCTAATTCCCATAAAGATATTCTTGTTTCAGTTCTATATGCTATCACACTTTGGGCAGGAACTCACAATTGAAGGCTTAGTTATATAAAATCAATCTTACCAACAGAAAGTTAATACAGTGATCCCTCGATTTTCACGATCTCGATCTTCGCGAAACGCTATATCGCGATTTTTCCACCCGATGACGTCACTCTCTTCCTTTCTCATCTTTCTTTCTCTCTCTCTTTCTCTATCTTGCTTCTTCCTCTCTCACACTCTCTTCCTCCCTCTCTCATCTCTTTCTTTCCTTCTCTCTCTTTCTCTATCTCTCCCCCTCTTGCTGGCGGGCGGCGGGTGGGCGAGCGGGCGGGCAAGCGGGGGCATCAGCGAGGAGCCGGGGTTTCCCCTTTGTGTGGACGGCGGGGAAATCCCGATCTTCGTCTGCTCGCTGCTGCTGCGCTGCCGAGCAGATCAGCTGCTGGGCGGCCGCAGCAGCAGCGAGCAGACGAAGATCGGGGTTTCCCCGCTGCCCACGCAAACTCCACCATCTGCGCATGCGCAGCCATGGAAAAAGGGCGCGCATGCGCAGATGGTGTTTTTACTTCCGCAACCCTACATCGCGAAAAATCGATTATCGCGAGGGGTCTTGGAACGGAACCCTCGCGATAATCGAGGGATCACTGTACATCATAAAAATATGTTGCAGCTTGATTTTCTCAATTTCCTGTAAAATGTACTTACGTTAATGTAAATGTAGTCATGTAAGCCTTTAACTGTAATCAGAAGTAATAAAGATACAGACACATGTGGTTTCTAATCCTAACCTCAAAACCTTTAGCCTTAGACTATCTACAATTGACCTCTCCCCCTTTCTAAGAGGTCTGTAAGGGGCGTGCATAAGCGCACCACTGTGCCTACCGTCCCTGTCCTATTGACTTCTATTGTTACTTTTTATCATTACTTATCTAATGTTTTATTTGTACAAATTATCACCCTATAATTGTTTGACAAAACAAATAAAATAAATAAATAAACATACAATTTCAAATTCAAAACTGTTTTGTTTAGGGATCATCTTTATTAATCCAGAATTTCTTATTTCAGAGAAATATAGAGAGATGTTAGAAGATTTGCAGCAAGCGCAAACAACACTTATCATTCCAATAATGGTTTAATTTTCAGGACCCAAAAACAAAGGGCAAAGATTTTATAGCACACCAATCTGAATCAGGTCCCAGATTTACATGAAATCTGTAAAATACACCGGATTGCAACTGAAGTTCCTCTTAGAAAATTAATCTAGAGCTGTAACCAAAAATGCCACTCTTCACATAATGGAAGACCCACTACTCACCAAGCCACCAATGAGATCCAAACCATATTGTCTGCAAGCAGATGGAGATGAACAGCAAAGAGAGAGAGAATTTCAGAAGAGATAGTTCCAGAAGACCCAGGCAAGAGAACTAAACCACACATTATAAGAGAAGACAGAAAGCTTTAAAAATGGTTTGTCAGAAGAGGCACTCTTTAACTTAAAAGATGCATGTAATGGAGTTCACTGATTGTTGACACAAAATTTGATAAAGACTGATAGAAAAAAAGGAACTATGAAAGTTCCTCCTTTTAAAGAGGAAAGTCTGTAAAGTTCAGCTCTTGGTTTTCTCTTTCATTCAGGCTACTGTACATTCACACTGTAAGAACTCACCCTCTCTCCTTTTTCACCCCGCCTCTCAGTAGTGTCACCTGGGGGACCCCGAGGTCCCACTGGACCTGGAGGACCTGGGATCCCATTGCGTCCCTGAGGGGGGGAAAAGAATCATTTATTGTATAATTGGGTACACTCTGTTTCTTATAGCTAGATTACTATACATGGTACCTCTACTTAAGAACTTAATTCGTTCTGTGACCAGGTTCTTAAGTAGAGAAGTTTGTAAGTAGAAGCAATTTTCCCCATAGGAATCAATGTAAAAGCAAATAATGTGTGCAAACCCATTAGGAAAGAAATAAAAGCTCAGAATTTGGGTGGAAAGAGGAGGAGGAAGAAGAGGAGGAAGACAGTAGCTGCCAAAGGAAGAAGGTGAGGTGAGGGGAATCAAAAAAATTTAAGGCTTAAAAATAAAAAAAGAGGGACTTGAGGCGGCGAGGAGGAGCATGCGCCCATACACCCGGCACGAGGCTACCTCCCATACACTGCACCAGAGAGAGAAACCCAGGGGGAATGGCAGGAAACTGGCCGGGCCTTCATGCCGCTCTCAAATTTCCTGGGACATTTTTCCAGGCTCGGGTTCTAAAGTAGAAAATGGTTCTTGAGAAGAGGCAAAAAAATATTGAACACCCGGTTCTTATCTAGAAAAATTCTTAAGTAGAGGCTTTCTTAGGTAGAGATACCACTGTACTTAATTGTCAATATCCTACATGAATATACCCTCTTATAAACCCAGCTGCTGTGGCCTAGAGGTGGAGTTCTTGCCTCACAATCAGGAGGTAGAGGCAGATGTAGAACCTCCTGGTTGGGTGGGGGGTTAGACTAGATGACCTGCAAGGTCCCTTCTAACTCTGTTAATCTGTTAAAAATGAAAGAACAACAGCAGTACGAATCTCAAGGGGAGAAGCTGAGGGGAAAGACCAAAATTTAATTAATTTTAAGGGGCAACATTTCAGTTTCCTTGTGATCAGGTAAGTGAGACTATTTTCTTACAGCAAAATCCCTCTTCTATGTGCTCTGTAGTTTCCTGGCATTGAGATGACTGTCATTTTAAATATCATAAATAACTATTGGCTGCATAATAAAATTATTTTTTCATATCTCTCATAATGGTTCTCTAGGATTTAGGAAGATTATCCTGTGTTGTGGGGAGGTTATATACAATATCCATAGATTTCTTTGATTTTCTGATTGACACTCCAAATAGCCAATGTATGTACACAGATTTTGATAAAGAGAGACACAGTTAAATGTATCTCTCTGCTACTATAATTGGGAGCTCAAAAACTTGGTATGTTGATATATGTTTCAGGACTGTTCCATTTTAGGTAACGTTAAATTCCATTCTATCAGATCTATACGTCCTATTTGTAAAAGCAAGTGGATGAAAAAAAATTCTTGTTTTTTTTTAAAGAAATGGTATAACATAATGCACAAACATTATGCATAAAGTCTAACTTACAAATGCTATTGTCTCTTAATAGAATGTAACAGAGACTCTGCCTAATGATGCTGTGCAATGGAACTAAAACATCTCTCCTTGGACAGCAACACAATCAACTCAAAAATCATGTAATTTGGAAACATTTAGCCTTGGAAAAAAGACTTCTGCAGCCATTGATCTGTACATAGTTTGGTGAAAAGCAAATGAACTTTAAAGGAACTTGAAGGAAATTGAGGAGGCCAGAAATTTCTAGAAAGCTAACTATTATTTGAAAAATTCTTTCCAGTTTTATTTTTCTCTATATCTTTCCTCTGTGATAAATGTTGAACCGGTGAAACTAAATACATTATCAAATCATCTAACTAATCTCAAACTTAAAATAGCTTATTTTATTTAAGACTTCTGGTGATTTGAATGGAGTAGAAACTCTTTGAAGTTCTGAGAGAGGTTCTGCCAATGATTTTAATCATGTTTGTCATCCCCCCCACAAACAAAAGGAGGCAAATCAAACTAAGAGAGCTCAAGAAACAGGACCAAGCCTCCTCCACATCACATGTTAGACTTGTTCTCAAGAACACCAAACATTACCGGATTTCCAGAAGGGCCAGGGTTTCCCACTTGTCCTCTCTGTCCCTGCAAAATTATGGATAGATAAATGGTCAATTCCCAAGGAATGATCTATACTTTCCCTTAAAAGAATCTGAAACACCTCCTTCTACAATAAATTTCAGATACTCACAGGCTCACCTGGCTCACCCTTCTCACCCTGTAGGAAAAGAGACAATAGTAGGCTTGATTATATGATCTTCATATACCTAAAATATATTTAAGTAATTGTTTTAAATTAGGAATGCATGGGAACTCTATTTCCCTTTTCCCCAGCTACCAAAGAGAGATTGGTGGTCATGCTACAGAAAGAAGATGGTGCTGAACCAATTTAGAAAAGCAATCTTCCCTTCTTTTTTCCTCTTATCAAGATTGGCCAGTTTAAGTTTCCTTGACTGAGTAGCTATGTTTCTCTTTAGCTCTTTTTGAGTATCTCTTAGAATTGGATTCTGTCCCATCCACTAGTCTAATTAATAAAGCAAAATACATTAACATATCACACTCCCCTTAAGAGCCGTAAAGGATAAGATGATGTCAACATTCAAGTTGTGAGATAATTTTGAGGCATTATTATTATTATTATTATTATTATTATTATTATTATTATTTTTATTTTTACATTTAAATTTTTTAATTTACAAATATACAAAACATAAAAAACAATCATAACAGATGGTAATAGGATCTTTAACAAAACAGTGTGTATATATATATATATATATATATATATATATATATATATATATATATATATACACACACACTATAATATTTTGCATGTTTATGCGACGTTTCGGTGAAATCACATTCACCATCATCAGGCTGAAGTTTCCAAGCTTCCATTTTACAACAGCACGAAGCTTGGAAACTTCAGCCTGATGATGGTGAATGTGATTTCGGCTTACGAAAAAGTAAGGCATTATTATTATTATTGTTGTTGTTGTTATTGTTGTTGTTATTATTATTATTATTATTATTATTATTATTATTATTATTTATTAGATTCATATGCCACCCCTCCCTGAGGACTCCAAAAGGACTCCAATGGGGAGATGCATTAGAGCAGTGGTTCCCAAACTTGGCAACTTTAAGACTTGTGTGGACTTCAACTCCCAGAATTCTCTAGCCAGCATAGCATAGCACAGCTGGCTGGAGAATTCTGGGAGCTGAAGTCCACAAGTCTTAAAGTTGCCAAGTTTGGGAACCACTGCATTAGAGGATTGCATTTCATGGAAAACCACTATGGATTTTAATGAAGACAAGGACCATTGTCAAGGTTTCAGGTAGCATGCAAACTAAATCAGAGTCCAAGTCAAAGTGCTCATCAAAGTTCCAATTTGTTGCCCGGAGCCATCCTGGCACCTACACTGGCCTGAAATCTGAATTTCAGTTTCCCACCCAGTTGAAAGTTCACATCCCTTGTCCCCCACCCATACACTCGTCACTTTGCCCACTCAGATTTTATTTTATTTATTTTTTTTATTTATTCTTTGTCCAATATACAATACATATGAAAGAGAATAGACATTAAGTGATATATAAAAGATAGGAAGTAAAGAGGAAGAGAAGTAGGTGGGAAGGAAAGAATACATATGATAAAAGGGAAAGGAAAGACAATTGGACAGGGGACGAAAGGCACATCAGTGCACTTATGTACACCCCTTATTGGCCTCTTAGGAACCTGGAGAGGTCAATCGTGGAGAGTCTGAGGGAGAAATGTTGGGGGTTGGGGGTTGACACTATTGAGTCAGCGTGGCCAGTCCTTCCTCTGCTTCCGGCCAGGTGGGTGGGCATAGGATGGCCTTGAACCACTCGAAAGAATGCTTTGTGACTGCATCTGTTCCCTCATGAAAATCACCCGTCCCAAGTTCCCATAAACATCAGGCCTTCTATAGATAGTGTGGCAAGCTGTTAATTTATCACCAACCTCTGCACCGACTTGACAATCACTTTATTCTCTGCTTCACTTTTTAAGTTTATGAGCTTTTTTAATATCCTTCTAATAATACAATGGGGAGGAATTGTGAATAACTGTTAAAAGTTCTTTTTCTCTTCAGATATGTATATATTTTAGAACAAAAGTTTAGTGCTTGCATTTTAAATTGGGGATTTGAGACAGATTGGAGATTTCATTGATGCTGTGGCCCTAAAAGCAAATTCAAACTGCTGGTATTAATTTCTAAAGTCCTATATAGCTCATGATTGAAATATCTGGTGGAATATTTTTTCCTATTCCTGTCCATAACCTGAGATCACTTTTGGAGGCCTTGTTTCGAGTGCGTTCTCAGGATGAGGTGTGGCAAATTATGGTGTGGCGTTATAGGTTTAATGTCATGCTTTAATTCATTGTTTAATATTTTAATTATTTAGAACGTTATTTGGTCATTTTAATATATTACAAGCTACCCTGGAAAATCTTGGCAGTTTACATATTTTTGAAAATAGTACAAGTGTTCAACAAATACTTTTAACCATTTAATTTTCTTTTCTAAAGAAATATTTTTAAAATATTCTTTTAATAATACTGATGAATAAAACAAATTGGGGCAACCTTGCCATAAGAGGAATTTCTCTCATTTAAAAAAAATGACCCTACATTTTTTAATTTGGTTTTTAATCTTTATCTTTCCTTTGCCACCTGAGGGAACATATATTGTTTATGAATATAAACCTTGTGCAGTGACTTACCTTAGGGCACTGCACATCACAGACATCTGGTATCGTCTGAAAAAGCCCACAAAGAATAAAAAGGAGCGTGTTAAGATAACTACAGCGCAAACATTTACATATCAGAGGTGTGGCTTTAGACTCAGGTCATGTGCTAAGTAATATTGTATTTTGGACTTCGTTTTCTCTGGCAGAGCGCTCGGGCCAACACAGGTGCTCCCAACATGAGTGACATCAAACTGACCACGCCCACTCTGGCCACTCCCAGCCTGGCTCCCTGAGGTCCAACACAACCCTGATGCAGCCCTCAATAATATTGAGTTTGACACTCCTGATATGCACAGTAACTGGATCAAAGGTAAAATGTTATTATGCAAAGCAGGAATTCCACCTGTTGCACATCTGTCTATTTTCATCCTGTAGAAATTCTAGCCATAATGCAAATCATAGAAAGCCATTGTTCTTTTCTCCCTCAACATTTCTTCTCCAGCCTGACTGCTATCTGGATGCCAGAGGCCAGTGCTTTTCCATACCAATTGTCCCAATGACCTCCTCCACCGCTGGATCTATCGCTAGGAAAACTGCTGGCAATCCCTCCACTGCTGCATGAGAGTGCCTTACCCCGTCTGTGCTGGATTGTCCGCAGAGGGCACTGGCAAGCCCCCCTTCCGCCTCCGACAGACTGTTTGAGTCTCGCACAAAGAAAACATTACGTGATTCTTCACCGGTGACAAGGCGACGCAACTGTTCACGATCAGCTCCATCCATCCCCACTGCTAGAATCTGGATTCCTGCAAGGTCCACAACAGGGAAACTTAGAGGAGATCCTCCATGTTAATTATTCGTTGGAGATTGTGCAGTCCAGGTGAAGAAACTAAGAACTACTAGTAGCTCAGCAACTTAAAAGATATCCAAGCGGGGTGTGGGTGGGGGTGGAAATCCTATTTTTTTCAGACCAGTCAAATGACAGACTGCTCGGTTAGAACCTAAAGTTGCTTCTACAAGAGATAATTGGACTTTCTGGTTTTTCTTTCAATATATTTCACTTCTCATCCAAGAAGCTTCCTCAGCTCTGATTAATTACTCAGAGCTGAAGAAGCATCTTGGATGATGTTCTGTCAGGCTCTCTGGTAGAATCCTCCCAAAAATTCACAGGTACAAATTTCAGACACACACACGTTTGAAAATTCAAAACAATGTTTTTTATAATGAAAATTCACTTAAACTAAGCCCTCTTTTGTTATAGCAAAGAGCACTTGTCTCCAAACAAACTGGTAATTTATACAAGTCCCTTATCAATTCTGTGATACTTAGCTTGCAGCTGTGAGGTAATTCACAGTCCTTCTTCTTTCACAAAGTGAAACACACTTTGCTCTGATTTAGTTTCCAAGCAGGGAAAAATCAGAACACAAACAGTCAAAGTCAGTAAAGCAGTCACGAAACACAACGATCAGATAATCCTCCACAATGGCCAAACCCACAGGCTGCTATTTATAGCAGCCTCACTAATTACCACAGCCCCATCCAACCACAGGTGGCCTCATTTTCTTTGATAATAATCTCTCAGTTGTTGTTGCCTATGCATCGCTCTCCGCATGCGTGGCTGTATCATTAACTCTTGTTCTGAATCCAAGGAGGAGCTAGATAATTGATCTCCTTCTGAGCTGTCTGCCACACTCTCCTCCCTGTCACTCATATCTTCTTGGTCAGAGGAGCCTTCATCATCAGATTCCCCCGGGGGCAAAACAGGCCTGCAGCATGTGGATGTCTCCCCCACATCCACAGTCCTTGGGGCAAGAGCTGGGCCAGAGCTAACCACAACAGATGAGAAGCGAAACATCTTCAAAAAACCCCCAGAAAGTCCAGTTGCCTCTTGTAGAAGCACCTTCGGGACAACCATAACCTGGCTGACTGAGAATCTCCATAGACAGTCATGCTTTTGTCACCTCCCAATTGGACCACTGCAAGGCATTCTACAAGGGGCTGCTTTTGACGAGCATCTGAAAACTATAGGAAGATTCTTATTAGAGAGCAACAGCTACAACAAATGCTCCTTTTATGTTTGCTGCATTCCAGACATGAAGACTTACCGGCAGCTTTGATTTCCCTGGCCGGCCCAGTAGCATCATCACCAGATAACCCATCTGCCAATATCACTAAGGTTCCTGGAACGCCAGGTCTTCGCCCTGCAGTGGGGCTCAGCATGTAGCTCTTCACAAAATTGATGGCTGCTCCTTCATAGAAAAAGTAACGGCAGATGTGCATTCAGAGAAACACACACTGTAGTAAGAGCACCAGTGACACATGGCTCATTTCAAGTTTTCATCAGCAATTCCTGTGAATATTGACGTCGTGGTCACAGGTAGAATTTCAAAAGAAACAGGTTTGCTTCTTTCTTTTCCTGCTGAGTTCTTTGAACAAGGAACTAACAATTCCCTCCCTGTTCCTTGAATCAAAGGAATGGGCGACCCCTTACCTATGGAATTGCCACTAAGCTCCTCATAGCGCAACGAGCGAATGTGCTGCAGGACACTTGCTAAATCATTGGAACGATTAAGCAGCAGTAAAGGGAGGCCTCGGTAGCTGTACATCGCAATGCCCACCTGGAGTAGACAGAATAAAGAAACATGATAAAAGCAGAATCTAAAGATGAAGTAGCATGCAGCCAAATTCCCCAACTTAGGAGCAGAGAGAAACCAGTAGTGATATTCATTCATTCATTCATTTATTCATTCATTCATTCACTTATTAGATTTGTATGCCGCCCCTCTCCGTAGACTTTACTTCTCAGTTATATAAGTTGTATAAGATAGGCAGGATTAGGAAACAAAAGTTGCTAGTAGCTTTGGAATGTATTTTAATGCAATTAGACTACTGCATCAGAAATTAAAAGCCCACCAAATCCCCAATCTACTTCAAATTATACTATTATAATGCAGGTGGTGCAGTTTTGAGTTTCTTTCCCATGCTTATTATCTTCCCAGAACTCAACTATATTTTCATTATTCTTGCTCACTATTCTACTCTCCTTTCTCTCTGAATCCCAACATTTCTTCCCAGAACTGGATTCCACCCCTGTCATATCCCTGAATGGTCAACATTTTGATTAACTGCTACTTAGATGGCCAAATAAAACACTACTACATGGAGGTTACAGAACACATCTTTATCAAATTTTATCTTTTGTCACCTGACTGACAAACTATTGATTTGTAATTATAGATCGAAAATCAACAAGGTTATAACTTCACCCCATTAAAATAACTCTCAATGTCTTTGTGCGTGTGAATGAAACAAGTTAAAGGAAGCACTGCAAAATCTTGATGATGTAGGTTACCCGGGTAGTTTCAGGGCCTGGACGAAGAGTAGATATAACGTTGGAGAGGAAACTTTGCACAACCTCTGCATTGTAGGCTTTGTCTCGAGTTGTATGTATAAGAAAAATGACATCACGCTGGACATCTGGACAGACTGCAGAGTGGAATGTTTCAAAAAGAGTCAGAATGGCATCAAATGGATTGGGGACATAAGTTAAAGGTCTGATTTTCCCTTCCTCCACCCCCACCCCAAATGTAAATAATAACTGGATAGATTTAACTTCCTATGTAGCTGCTTCTAATTCTTAACGCAAAACTTTCTAAATCAATTATATTTTACTTTTAAATATTACAATATTTTAAAACATTTTTTAAATAAATGGCTTGTCATATGAATCTGAAAGAAATAACTAAATCTACTCAAACAACATTGAATCAAAAAAGTGTCCTATAATCTCTCTGTAACAGGCCAAGAAATTAACAATTTAGGACAGTGATGGTGAACCTTTTTTCCCTTGGGTGGCGAAAGAATGTGGGCACCCGCTATCGCACATGTGCAAGTGCCCACATCCATAATTCAATGCTCAGAGAGGGCAAAAACAGCTTCTCCCACCCCCCAGAGGTACTCGGGAGGCCAGAAACACTCTGTTTCCCAACTTCTGGTGGGCCCAGTAGGGTTGTGTGTCGTCCTTCCCAGGCTCCAAAGGCTTCCCTGGCGCTGGGGGAGGGTAAAAACGCCCTCCTCCATCCCCCCAGGAGGCACTCTGGAAGCCAAAATCCTCCCAGAGCCTTTGTGCGAGCCAAAAATCAGCTGACTGGCACATACATGCATGTTGGAACTAAGCTAGGGCAACCGCTCGCGTGCCAGCAGATATGGCTCTGTGGGCCACCTCTGTTACCCGCGCCATAGGTTCGCTATCACTGATTTAGGAAATCCTAAAATAGGATCATCATTGTTAAATACATCCCAGGATTCCCTTTCAAAAACAGGACTTCATCTTTCTCTCCCACCAAATATTAAGTGAAGCCATTGCCAATCAAAGTAATTGACCAGCATCTTGCAAGCAAGAGGTTCTAAAGACCCACTGGTGTCCATGGCAAACTATAGAGATGCCAAAATGACAGCGTGCTGTGATGACATTCATCAAATGTTATTTGCTTGTGGTTGAGTTTCTGACACAAGTATGCAATTTATAGCACCTGGCTGATCACACATGCTTTGTCATTTGTCCTCTTGAACAGATACTTGTGTAAAGGCATCCCTCCATAAAGCAAAACCTCACCTGTCTGGCCAGAAATAGAAACCTCAGCACCGGAGATGCTCCCAAACAATGGGCGAATCATAAAGGTGTATTGCTCCCCCAGATGCAAGCCAGACACTCGGTGGGATGTTTCTGATGCAGGCAATGTTCTTCGTTCCTCTTCTCCCTCTGAGACAAAGGAGGAACATGATAGAGGATTAACACGGATACTTTTCACAGGGCTAGTCGTGCAGATAATTCGTCTCACAATATATTGGCTTGTATGCTCGTTATATTACACTACTGTTATGGGTGCCTCCATTTTCACGGCCTTTTAGAAGCTGGATCTTTGGGGATTGACCGTGGAGTCATTAACACCAGGGGTTTTTGTATGATTTATTAATATCCTTTATTTAGTATTAATATTTGCAAACTACCTAGACTCTGAATGGATTGAGGAAGTGGAAGAAACTGCATAACTAAACCCAGTATTTTATTTGACATGTGTTTATATCACAGAAGCTTAAGAGACATGGTGGCACAGTGGTTAGAGTGGAGTACTGCAGGCTACTTCTGTTGACTGCTGGCTACCAGCAGTTTGGCAGCTTGAATCTCTTTGACATGTGTTTATATCAATCTATTTGACATGTGTTTATATCAAAGATATAGATTAAGAGCCATGGTGGCACAGTGGTTAGAGTGGCGTACTGCAGGCTACTTCTGTTGACTGCTGGCTACCAGCAGTTCGGCAGTTTGAATCTCACCGGCTCAAGGTTGACTCAGCCTTCCATATTTCCGAGGTGGGTAAAATGGGGATCCATCTTGTTGGGGGCAATATGCTGACTCTGTAAACTGCTTAGAGAGGGCTGTAAAGCACTGTGAGGCAGTATATAAGTCTAAGTGCTATTGCTATTGCTATATCTAAGCATGGGGGTAGGATCTTTCACGTCATAACAACAGACCTTAAGGATAGATTAGACTGAGAAAGAGTAACATATAAAGTCACCTTGCAAGCTTCCATTATTGAACGTGAACTAAAACCTGGGTCAACACTTTGAACACTATTTCACAAAATGTTGTGAAGGGAAATCAGAGCTCCTTGATGACTGAACCCTTGGAGGAAAGGTGTGATGTACATCAAATACAGGACTAACCTCTTGGAGATTTCCATGTGAGAAGATAGCCAGAAACCCCAGGAACTGGAGTCCAGGACAACGTTATAGAATCCTTTTGAGTCTCTGCCACCTGGAAATTGGCTACCCGGCCCCCAGCTGCTGAAAAAATAAAGATAAATATGGGACAGGTAGTGTGGCCCGTGATAAAGAAAAATCTAGAGAAGCTCTTCATAGGAACTCACCCTGACGAGCACAGAGAATAGATGTCACACTTGTGATCTATTGTAGCACTATAAGCATAACACAAGTAGTAAATAATGATAAAAGAAGATGATAGGACAGGGACGATAGGCACAATGGTGAGCTTGTGCATGCCCCTTACAGACCTCTCAGAAAAGGGGAGAGATCATCAGTAGGCAATCTGAGGTGAAAGTTTTTGGGGTTTGTGGAAGAAACCACAGAGTCAAGTTGATCACTCTATTGCTGAAGTTGTATTTTCTGCAATCTAGTTTGGAGCAGTTTACATTAAGTTTGCGGTTGAAGGTGACCTAATCACTATCAGGAAGGTCATTTTGGTACATGATTTTATGAACTACATTTAGATCAGATAACTACTATGGCAGTTCCTATTTTCATCACAGGAAACATTTGTTGCAAGATTTAATGGGATGGTTTCATTTGAAAGTAAATGGCCCAAATCACCCCATAATAGTTACTCCAAGAAAAAACCTGGAATTTTTTAGTTAGTCCTTGACTTACAAATATAATTGGGACCAGAATTTCTATCGCTATGGCAATTATTAAATGAGTTGCACCTGATTTTACCTTTTCTTTTGACATGGTTGTTAAATGAATCCGTGCAGTTGTTAACTGAATCATGATTATTAAGTAACTCTGGCTTACCCTACTGAGGTTTGTTTCCTGGAAGCTGGCTGGGAAATGGTGATCGCATGAGTCAGGATCATCATAAATGCATGCCAATTGCCAAGCAACCAAATTTTGATCACATGGCTGTAGGAGATGCTACAATGCATTATGTGTCTCTTAACTATGATAACTGGGTATAAACGGGTTTTTTTCAGTGCCATTGTAACTTTGAAATATGCGTGGTGTGAAGGCCTAGAGGTGGAGCTCTCACCTCACAATCAGGAGGCTGTGAGTTCGATCCTAGGTAGAGGCAGATATTTCTCTCTCAGGCCACAATGAGAATGTAACGGCTGAACAAACTCCGCATCGGTGACAGGAAAAGCATCCGGCTATTAAACCCTCTGCTAACTCAATTCAGTTGCCCAGACTCTACCCCGCAAGGGATTATGGTGTCATTAAATTATGATGTTTGTAACATTGAAATATCACTAAACTAATGGTTGCAAATTGAGGACTGCCTGTATCTACTGTTTCAGCTGCTTCTTTGGCCCATCAGAGGTCTTTTTTCCAAGCACAGTGCAGAAGTCACTTACTTTGAAGCATATAGGCCTCAGGTTGTGAGGCTGGGTACCTCCCTGCCAATGTTTTAAGCATAAATGAAAGTTCATACCGATTCTGACACTCAAAGCAGATTGCTGAGATGGAGTGTACAGTGATACCTTGTCTTACAAACGCTTCATCATACAGACTTTTCGAGATACAAACCCGGGGTTTAAGATTTTTTTGCCTCTTCTTACAAACTATTTTCACCTTACAAACCCAGCGCCACCACTGGGATGCCCCGCCTCCAGACTTCTGTTACCAGCGAAGCACCCGTTTTTGGGCTGCTGGGATTCCTTAGGCTCCCTTCCATGGGAAACCCCACCTCCGGACTTCCATGTTTTTGTGATGCTGCAGGGGAATCCCAGCAGTGCAAAAACGGGTGCTTCGCTGCCAACAGAAGTCCGGAGGTGGGGTTTCCCAGCGAGGGGAGCCTCAGTGAAATTGCAGCATCGCAAAAACACAGAGGTCCAGAGGTGGGATTTCAAGGACTTCGATGTTTTTGAGATGCTGTGATTTCATTGAGGCTCCCTTCACTTGGAAATCCCACCTCCGGACTTCCATTGCCAGCGAAGCACTCGTTTTTGCAATGCTGGGATTCCCCTACTGGGATTCCCCTGCAGCATTGCAAAAACACAGAAGTCCGGAGGTGGGGTTTCGCATGGAGGTGAGCCTCAGGGGAATCCCAGCAGCACAAAACCGGGCGCTTTAGCTGGCAAAAGGGGTGAATTTTGGGCTTGCACGCATTAATGGCTTTTCCATTGATTCCTATGGGAAACATTGTTTCGTCTTACAAACTTTTCACCTTAAGAACCTCGTCCCGGAACCAATTAAGTTTGTAAGACAAGGTATCACTGTATAAGCATTTTACAGATCTGGCATTTATATACCAGAGATGAGCAGCATTTACTAGACCAAACTAGTGTGGTAGTCTGTGATGCATTGACTTGAATATTATGCAGAGAAAAGCAAGACTGTACAGAGAGATAATATATACTGTTATAGTTGGGGGGGGGGGGAATTTGGAATGTCCAATAAAAAAGATTTGACCCTTTTCCCTTATGCTATATTAATATTATGGGGAAACTGGACTTTAAAAAGTGGGGAAAAGCTGGAGATATGAAAAAAATGATGGAAGCTAAGATATTGGCTTTGAAGCAATTAGTTTTAGTTTATTGGATTTATATGCCGCCCCTCTCCAAAGACATACAACATATAAAAAAGACATATAACATATAAAAAAGACATATAACATATAAAAAAGACAATGTACATTGAAATCCAATTAATTAAGATTAAAAGTTAAATCTAAAAACTAAAAAAACAATTAAAATACACACCATCCACTCAATCAACAATATACATTTATTGGCCAGGGGGCAAAATCTAATGACCCCAAGCTTGGTGGCATAGGTGAGTCTTTAGACTCTTATGAAAGACAAGGAGGGTGGGGGCAGTATGAATCTCTGGGGGGGGAGCTGATTCCAGAGGGCCGGGGTTCCCACAGAGAAGGCTCTTCCCCTAGGTCCCGCCAAATGACATTGTCTAGTTGACAGAACCTGTAGAAGGCCGACTCTGTGGGACCTAACTGGTCACTGGGATTGATAGATGAAAATGAATTTTTAATATATGTTGTGTTGAGAGATAAGTAAATTAAAACATTCCAGAGACAGAGTCTCTTTTATTCATAGTTTGTGCAATCAGAGAACTTCTCTAAGGATGACAAATGTAGGAACAATACATTGTAGAGGGTTAAATAACAGTAGAAAATGCCACATAATTTCTCTCCAACTCTTAGGAAAGACACCAAAGCATAATATGACTAAAATTCCACATACAACTTCAAAAAGCAGATTAGTAAGAATGTGACACACAAATACGTCTTACGTGTTGTGACAGTAATAGACACGGGATTTCCTTCACGATTCCCAATCAGTGCTGTGACCTTTACAATGTAGCTGACCCCTCCTTCCAGGTTTTCTAAGTCAAAGAAATTAATGTTTCCCTGGACCAGTTTGCTGCTCTCAGGTCCACCTTTAAAAGAAGAGAATGTGGCCTTACTAGTGGATAAAGATGACCAAAGCCAGGCAAGGTTATTGCAACCCACACAAATAAGTACAAAGCTTGATCACAGCAACAAGAAGCCTTTCTTTTCCCTAATTGTACATTTCCTTTCATCAAACAAGAAAATGTCCAACTTTGGCCTCAAAATCATCTGGCTTTTTGATCATCTGACTTCTTTGTTTTTCACTCCTAGAACTAAGATGTGCACATTAAGTCTGCACCGTAATAGGCATTCAGTGTGTGTGTGTGTGTGTGTGTGTGTATGTGTATTCAGGTTGCTTTTAACATTCATAGGGATTTTTTAAAAAGTTACTTAAATCTTCATTTTCTTAATAAAGCCGTGATGTCAGTTATTAACTTTTCAAATCCATGACTTATACTATAATTTCTCTCACCTCTAAATCCAATTGCATAATTGTGATAATGTAATAATTACTTCATTGTAAAATATAAACTAGTTATAAATATGTAACATGTAATAATTAAATCATTGTTGTAATGAATTAACATATATTAAAAGAATGTGTTTGCAAGATTTTTTTAAAAAGTTGCTTGAGCATTCCCTGCTTTCATTCCCAAGTCCATTTTAGAGCATTTTAACAATATACAGTGATCCCCCGATCATTGCGAGGGTTCCGTTCCAGGACCCCTCGCAATGACCGGTTTTTTGCGAAGTAGCGCTGCGGAAGTAAAAACACCATCTGCGCATGCGCAGATGGTGTTTTTACTATAGCCGCAGCAGCGAGCCGAAGATTGGGGTTTCCCCGCCGCCCGCCGTTCGCTCGCGCCGCTTCCCAGCTGGGAAGCGGCGCTGGGGGTCTTACTGGCCGCCCACTCCTCGCTGCTGCCGCGCCCGCCACTTGTCCGCCGCCTGCCTGCCCTTCGCCCGCCCTTCGCCCGCCCTTCGCCTGCCCACGCCGTTCGCTCGCGCCGCTTCCCAGCTGGGAAGCGGCGCGAGCGAACGGCGTGGGCGGGCGAAGGGCGGGCGAAGGGCAGGCAGGCGGCAGCGGCTGGTAAGACCCCCAGTGCCGCTTCCCAGCTGGGAAGCAGCCCAAGCGAACGGCGTGGGCGGGCGAAGGGCGGGCGAGCCGCGGGCGTGCGGGCAGGCAGGCAGCGGACAAGCCGTTCGCTCAGGCCGCTTCGCAGCTGAGTACTCAGCTGGGAAGCGGCACGAGCGAACGGCGTGGGCGGGCGAAGGGCGGGCGAGCCACGGGCGCACGGGCAGGCAGGCGGCGGACAAGCCGTTCGCTCGCGCCGCTTCCCAGCTGAGTACTCAGCTGGGAAGCGGCCCGAGCGAACGGCGTGGGCGGGCGAAGGGACCCAGGGAAGCTGCCCAGCAGCTGATCTGCCCGGCGCCATCTACGCATGCGTGACCATAAAAAAAAAGGGCACGCATGCGCAGATGGTGTTTTGACTTCCGGGTTGAAAAATCGCGATTTAGCCTGTTCGCAATGATCGGGAGCGCGATACCCGGGGGATCACTGTATTACACTTGATCCATCATTGAAATTATCAGTGTGCTGATATTGTATCAGGTTGCACCAATGGATAACCTATGAAAATAAGGCCACTCTTTGCAGGTCAACAGCAAACAAGGATTTTCTTCAAGAGGTTTACAACTCCTCACATTTATTGTGAGGAAACCAGAAACAGTTTAATGTTTCCAAATGTAAAATAATGCACTTGCGGAAAAGGAATCCTCAATCTGAGTATTGTTTTGGCAGTTCTGTGTTAGCAAAACTTCAGAAGAGAAGGATTTAGGGGTAGTGATTTCTGACAGTCTCAAAATGGGTGAATAGTGCAGTCGGGCGGTAGGGAAAGCAAGTAGGATGCTTGGCTGCATAGCTAGAGGTATAACAAGCAGGAAGAGGGAGATTATGATCCCGCTATATAGAGTGCTGGTGAGACCACATTTGGAATACTGTGTTCAGTTCTGGAGACCTCACCTACAAAAAGATATTGACAAAATTGAATGGGTCCAAGGACGGGCTACAAAAATGGTGGAAGGTCTTAAGCATAAAACTTATCAGGAAAGACTTAATAAACTAAATCTGTATAGTCTGGAGGACAGAAGAGAAAGGGGGAACATGATGGAAACATTTAAATATGTTAAAGGGTTAAATAAGGTCCAGGAGGGAAGTGTTTTTAATAGGAAAGTGAACACAAGAACAAGGGGACACAATCTGAAGTTAGTTGGGGGAAAGATCAAAAGCAACATGAAAAAATATTATTTTACTGAAAGAGTAGTAGATCCTTGGAACAAACTTCCAGCAGACATGGTAGATAAATCCACAGTAACTGAATTTAAACATGCCTGGGATAAACATATATCCATCCTAAGATAAAATACAGAAAATAGTATAAGGGCAGACTAGATGGACCATGAGGTCTTTTTCTGCCGTCAGACTTCTATGTTTCTATATAACAGAAGATCAATAAACTTTGGCAGCTTACTTACCACTACGCTGGCTCCACACCACTCGATATTCCGTAGCCCCTGGGACCCCAACCCAAGAGATGCGGACCACATTTCCCCTGGACTCAAGGACTCTCAGGCTGCTGACTGTTCCCACCGGATCATAGCCTTCAAGGCAAAGAATAAAAAAACAATGATTGGTAATAGGATTCTCAAGCTGTGGCAAAGAAGGGCAGAGAGACATGCATTGTCTCACCTGCAACTATAACTGGTCTCACCTGTTGTAACTGTGGTGGTAGCTGAGCTCCCTTCTCTGCTGCCAACTAAAGGTGAAACTGCAATGAAGTAGACAGTTCCAGGCCTCAAACCATCAATGGTGTAGAAGTTTGTATCAGCTGGTAGGACTCGAGAGATCTCTTGACCTGGAAGGGAAAAGGTGTGTTCAAGATGGAGGCAACAGATTACTCACACAAGGAAGAAAACAGTGAATTCTTATATCTTAAAACCACCAGAGAGTACAAATCAGCCAATACATGCTTCCAGGCTAATAAATAATCAACAAATCAACCTTTTGTACTGTCATTCTTTGACCAGAATATTCTGGAGAAAATGTGCACTAAAATCCCTTGATTAGCAGAAATTATAGCAAACATTTGCTGGCTATATGCTGCCTTAGAATAGGTGGAATGTAACAAATAAAATAAATAATATGTATACCTTGCTACCCCATTTCTTCCTTTATTTGAGTTTTTAGGAATATAAAACATGCATGTTGAAGAAATGAAAATATCTGTAACATGTATACTGTATTTCTGGAAAATTTACTGACATGTTTGCCAAAAACAAACTTGTACTTCCAAAATTTAAAAATTGTAAAAAAAAAAAAAGTGCATCTTTTTCAAATAATTTTTTAAAAAATTTTCTCCACAGTTTCCATACATACATCAATACATATAATAAATAAGTGCATCTTTGTTGTGGGTATCTGCTCACTCAAATCTAGCAACTAAGAAACCTGGATTTTCACATCTATCCAGCAATCTATACATGATGCAAAAACATTATATGGCAGGCTAAATGTAAATAATTATAGTTGCAATATAATGCAATATAATTTGCAAGATGCAAATTTCATGGATGAAGCATTTCATTGTGCAAAAATAGAGTTCCATGTGCATATAAGATGAAACAAGGAGAGGAATGCTGCTGTCTTAAGGAATGCAAACAAAAAAGCAGAATGGAAAGAAATAAGAATCAACACATGGCCAGCAACACAGTGATTGATAGTACTACATTACATAATACATTCCCTGATCTGAGACATGAAATCACAGCTAATATATTCCAATCCCCAGAGTTTCCTGTTAGCTAATTAATTTTAGTCCTGACAGATTCAATAATGAAAATCAGATCACAAGAAGATACAAAACACAGATGCCTAAACTTTTAATTTCTTTCCTGCTATTATTATACACAACAGGAAATCAATAATAGAACATTTTATTCATGAGATTCAATGCTCTGTTATTGTTTTTATCAGTACATGAACTTCATTTTCAAAATGTCAACTGAAAATGAAATATTAACTACTTTTTCTGATACAAACATAGTAACTAGGTAGACTATATCAAGATACAAAGTCAGTTCTTCATTGGCTGTTACAGTAATGACAAGAAGGCAAGGAAGGGAATATTATTTCACATACTCTGAATATAAACTACTATATTCTACTTCAATGGAACTTGTACAGGTCAAGACTATAGTACTATATTAACAAGACTGTTGTCTCTTTATAATAAGACATATTTCACAGAATGCTAGATAATAACTAATCTTCGAGGACAAAATATCCAATATAATTTTTGTATCTGAACTTTTGTTGCATTTTACAATCCCCCAATTTATTCAGAACTATGTATCATCTAAATTTCTTGGATGTAATTTCTAAGGGTGTGGAGAAGAAGGAGGGGACTAATGAAATATTTCAATTTTAAATCTTCTAAGAAACAATGAGCAAATGTCAAAATACGCCACACACTGCAAGAAACAGATATTTTGGCATTCAGAGAAGTAGCAAGCTGAAATTGAGCTGTCCTTCTTCATTTCTCCTAGATTAATATTATTTTCTTGTAATTAATCATATTAAAGTTATATATATATATATAGTTATATATATATATTTGTTTTCGTAGATTTTCACGGGTACAGGTATGACAATCTTGGTATATTCAGGTTTCTTCCCGTGTAGGATTTAGAAATTTCTGGCAACGTTTCGATGAGGTCCCACTCGTCACCTTCAGGCTGGTGCTTCTGTCCTTGTTCTAGGGCGAACACAGCGAGACCTGAGCTGCCTTCCTTCTATAAATACTGGTGGCTGGGTGTGGTTTGATGGCTCAGCAATTGCCTGCTGTGTAGAAACTTCCTGGTGAGTCAGTGGGGTAACACCTGGGGTCCTTGATTTAACTGAGGTATGCTGATTAGTCAATGATTGTGGATTAGGGGTGATATCCTGAGTAGTTGGAGCTTGCAGGCTACTTGGTTGTTTTGCAATGTGTGTTCTGAGTCTGGTTTCATAATCATGGAAGCCATCGAGATAGAAAAATATCCCCAAAATATGAACAAGCGGGATGATACCTCCCGCCTACCAGACATCTGGAAACCAGCCCTCATTAACAAACCTATCCCAGCCAACTGGTTTCAGTTTCTATGGCTGGGATAAGTTTGTTAATGAGGGCTGGTTTCCATATAATCTTACATATATTAAGGCTGTTTATTAGTTTGAATTTGAAGTAGCAAACATTGCTTTGGAGCATATAGCACTTATTAGCAGCTTCTTAAACCAAAAACATCTTCCATTGGAGGGGCCTACAGCTATGGAGAGAAACTATGTTGTCCAAGGAAAAGATGTGGCAATTATCAAAAGTTGTTGATATGCCCTGTACACACAAGAAAAATAGCCAAGAAAAATAAATCCAAATTGGATTTGGCTTATCTTTGAGTATATATGGTACTACCTATATATTCCTAGTCTGTTTGTGAATAAGCCCATATGCAGATAAACTGTTCTCAAATTTCTAACAAGTTGTGCCACCTGTGGAAAATTGTGACAATAAAAAAGATATGAAAACTTTGAGGGTCGGCTTATCTCCAGGTGGCACATTTTTCACAGTATTTTAGTTAAAAATATGAGTGGAGTTGGCTTATCTTCAGATGGACTTAGACATAATATTAATATGTACCATGTGTGTATGTGCATAAAATATGTTATATAATTAAAATTTTCTCAAAGGGGAAAGTCACTAATTCTGTTTTAACATGTTTTGCATTGGGACAACAATCCAGTCTGTGCTTATGAATGCTTACAAAATATTTTAATGTTAAGAAGAGCCGTTTGCTTAGAACTCACAACTGACTGCCTAAATAATTCTGAACTGCAAAGAGATTATAGAAACATAGAAACATAGAAGACTGACGGCAGAAAAAGACCCCATGGTCCATCTAGTCTGCCCTTTTACTATTTCCTGTATTTTATCTTACAATGGATATATGTTTATCCCAGGCATGTTTAAATTCGGTTACTGTGGATTTACCAACCACGTCTGCTGGAAGTTTGTTCCAAGGATCTACTACTCTTTCAGTAAAATAATACTTTCTCATGTTGCCTTTGATCTTTCCCCCAACTAACTTCAGATTGTGTCCCCTGAGCATTATCTTGCTCAGAGATACAGATAAGCTCTAGCATTTTATCAGATTACTAGTGCTTCCTCTTCTAAAATTATTTGGTTTTGGCAAAGCATTAAAAGCTTATTGGCTTAATCTTTTGAGTCCATTGACTTGCCTCAATGGCAACTGATCTGGTTTTTTTGTTTTTGTTTTGTTTTTAACAGGAAGCCAAAAAGAAAAAAGAAAAGAAAAACCCCAGGTAGAATATTTTTAAGTTCATAGGCAAGTGTCAAATTCTGCCTCAATGCAAAATCAATTTGAAAGGAATTCAGTCGGTACAGAAGTGCATCTTAAGGTCAAATTATGTCTCAAGGTTAGCAGTATGTGTGTGGGGGGAACAGCCAACTTTCAAAAGGAGTCAGTAAATTTCAGAACCAAACTTGACTGGGCTTTATGGATATTTCAATTTGTTTCAAAGTCACATGGCTTGCTTGCCACTAAATTGGTATTTATTAAAACAACTCTGTAGCATTAGAATAAACTTTCAGAGAAGGCCTTTCTCATCAAGATAATCTTGTCTTTGTCATGAAATGAAATGAAGATAAGGACATCCTCTATTCATTACTTTTCAGTATTTTATCCCAATTTCATTTTTTTTTCCTTTCCAGGAAAAAGCCACTTTGGAGGAAAATCTGAAACAGCAGCACAATAATGTCAGGAAAGAAAGATGGTAAAAAGCTCTCTACTAGGAAGCATCCAAATATCCCAGGATTTTCATTTTGTTGTCTTCCATCCATCTATTGCTTTGACATCATGCCGCCACCTACACTTCAATTCTCAAGTAGAATAAAATCCAAATATGTACAATTCAGCAGTTAGTATGTCTTATTTTATGACTTGTCAAAACTCACCTTCTCTCAATCGCCATTTCACTTTATAGCCCGTGGCCCCAGGTACCAGATTCCAAGTAACACGCAACTGATTGGGCCCAGATGGAGCTGCCTCTAAGTTGGTGATGCTGCCTATAGTTTGACGTTCTACAAGATCAAGAACATCAAAGATGGAGTGATGAGTATAAACCATTGAAAAATAACAAAATGGTTATTATTAGATTAGATTAGATTAGATTTATTGGATTTATATGCCGCCCCTCTCCGCAAACTCGGGGCGGCTCACAACAATAACAAAAAATAGCACAGTACATGATACCAAATCCAATGCACACCAATCTAATTACAATTTAAAACTAGTAATCTCATAAAAACGGTATATATAAAAAACAGGCACACAGTCAATCAATCAACAAAACAACATGGGCAAGGGGGAGGTGTTTTAGTTCCCCCATGCCTGACGGCAGAGGTGGGTCTTAAGGAGTTTACGAAAGGCAGGGAGGGTGGGGGCAATCCTAATCTCAGGGGGGAGCTGGTTCCAGAGGGTCGGGGCCCCCACAGAGAAGGCTCTTCCCCTGGGTCCCGCCAGACGACATTGTTTAGTCGACGGGACCCGGAGAAGGCCAACTCTGTGGGACCTAACCGGTCGCTGGGATTCGTGCGGCAGGAGGCGGTCCCGAAGATATTCTGGTCCGGTGCCATGAATGTTATTACTGTTGCATTATTTAATATACATCATTTCAAATAGAACATTTAGACTTGTTCTTCCTGTTCTTTTTGTACATTTCTCAAGAATCTGTGCAACCAACGTGTTAGAGAAGAAGGCATTCTTTTCAGCCCTGAAACATCCTCAGTTTATCTACTTCTCCCATCCTGATCTTGCTACAGGGCAAGGATAGGAATAAGGGCCAAAGACTGGTATTTCACAATTCTGAGTACAGTATTTAATGAGAAACCCAGCAGGGCTGAAACAACGTAAGTTTTAAAAGACATTAGAAGGAGCAGGTTCCTGTCTTTTTAATTCCCTCAACACTGTCAAACTTATTTGACCCCTATGGCAATCATTAAGTTGACAAAGTTTCTTGATAAATCTATATTTTCTTTTATGTACTCCGAGAGCATATGCACTAAGACAAATTCCTTGTGTGTCCAATCCCACTTGGACAATAAAGAATTCTATTCTATTCTGTTACTGCTGCATCAAATCAAGATGTACTGCTAGGCCTTTACCAGCCATAATGGCTGTGCTGTGTGAAGAAATTAAAAAAATAAAAGTCACAATACAGTTGTCAAGAGGAGGCAGCTCTGGCTTCAGAAGACAACACACCAACTTGGAAAGAAAGGGTGGCAGGAGTGCTTTCTTGGGTGCCCATCTGTGTTGTTATTTGTACTAAGTATGTGACACCCTCCTTCAGATTTTGCAATTCAAAGAAACTCTGGTCTCCAGGAATTCTTCTTGTTTGCTCTGAGCCATCTGAAACAAGATGCAAAGGAAGCAAAATCAACCTGTGGTAATATGGGAAGCTTTGGCTAGTACCGCAACCCCATCTCTGTGTAAGTCAACCCCTTACGTCTATACCTTACAAAGAAAATCTATACAAAATGTTTTTCCGTTGGCACTACGCCCCGGCAAGATTAGCTAAAATTCATACTAATACAAGTAACAAATGCTGGAAATGCAAAAAAGAGGTAGGAACCTATTATCACATGTGGTGGCTATGCGCAGAAGCAAGGAAATTTGGGAACCAAATTCAGATCTGGATGGAAGAAATATTAGGTTATAAATTAGAGTGGAAACATGAAATGTATTTACTAGAAATAATTAGAGGACAACACAGTAAAGAAAATTATTATCTAATAATCCATATATTAACTGCAGCAAGATTGGCATTTGCGCAAATTTGGAAGCAAGAAAAGACGCCAAATGAAGAGATGGTAATTAAAAAAATATTAGACTGCGCTAAATTAAGCAAATTAACTTACGAAATGCAAAATCAACAAAATAAAAACTACTACAGAGTATGGGAAAAATTGTACAACTGGATCGAGAGAGAAAAGAGAAACTAGTAGTAAAAGACTATTATGTACAGTAAATGGAATTGAAAAAAATCAATTTGTGTTTTATGTATATAGGGAAATGTAAATGTTTAATGTTAAATGTCTGTGTGTTGGTTTGTCAAATTGAAAAAAAAAAGTCAACCCCTTATCTGTGTAAGTCAGATAAAAATATTATTTTTCAATACTGGGTCACACACTCACCTTCAGATGTTTCGTATTATATATATATATTTTTGAATGTTATTATATTGTTAGCATATTTTTTTTTTTTTTTTTTTTTGCTATTGCTTGTTTTAATTGTAATGCACCACAAATGTGAGGTGCAAGGCTATATAAATCAAGCAAGAAAGCACCTTATTTTTTGGAGCATAAGATGCACTTTTCCCCTCTAAAAGAGGCTGAAAATTTGGTTGTGTCTTATACTACGAATGTAGCTTTTTCAAAGCTTTTCTTTCCAGCCCTAACAATCTTCCCGGTTTGCAGGACTTTTTCATTGCTACTCCAAAGTTGTTGTTTTTTAGCCCTAAATCCTTGCAGGCCTGTTTCCATTGCTATTCCCTCCAAAGATTTTTTTTCCAGCCCTAACCCGGAGATAAAATGATGCGCTGAAGCTGACCAAACTAAGGACGCTAGCCAGATGAATACCAGACAGGTAGACTTTCCCTCCTATTTTCCTGTCCCAAAATCAAGGTGTGTCTTATATTCTAGTGCATCTTATACTCCGAAAAATACGGTAAGTGCTTTTGTATATGTGTGTGTGTCCTTGAAGCACTTTTACTATTTCCAACCATTTTCACTTTGGACTTCTAGTTCATCCCTGTTTCTCTCCACCCTCTTGTCCCCCAAACCTCAGGCCATTTTCTCCCACATTCATAAACGTAAAGGTTGCAAAGTCCAGTTGCCTTTTGAAAAAGCACCTTTGGGACAACCATGACCTGGATGGCTGAGAAACCCCATAGGCGTTGCTCTTTTTCTCCAATGACTGCAAACATTCATACCCCAGAATTCTGTTCAGTACTAGGAAATGGAGTGAACACATTGAACTTCCTTATTGAATAAATGTATCAACGGTGAGAATTACTTAGCATCAATGTTTTCAGAAATTGTGTTTTTTATGTAATGGGAAACCAAGATATTTTATACCAAAAAAAGCAGTTTGTTATTCCAAAGCCAAAGCCAAAAATTAAAAAAACACTAAACCATACTATGGCTTAGTGTTAAATACAAGCCTGACCACTGAGGTACTATTAACTGAACAATAGATATATACAGTTATATACAAGCTAAATATAACTACTGCTAATATGAAACCACAAATAACTACGGTATAACTAATAGTAGCACTTAAACAATAAGCTCCAGCGATCATTGTTTTCACAGCTCCAGAGATCATGGTCAGTGGCCACCAATGCCATTTTTTCCATTGCTTATTGGATGAAAGTTATACCCAATAATAACTCAGCTAAACTTTGACTTTGTTTCCCTCCCTCCTCTCCTCTTAAACCTTTAAAGAACTCCAATTAACTCTGCTGTTTTCTCTCATTTTGCTTCTTCTCCAAATAACTCCCTGTTTCGAATTCCTTTTATCAACTCTTTTTCTTTTGGGGGCCAATTACTCTCTTGGGTTCAACCTGTCTCACAGAGTTGCTGTTGTGGGGAAAGCTGGAGAAGGAAGCATTTAGGTATCCATCCTTGAATAATACAAGATAAAGCAGGATATGAAAGAGGGAGGGAGGGAAGATAAATAGACAGATTTACCTCTTCTATATTCCCATCTCCAACCTAAAAAATGAGATCTCCCCCTTTTTTCTTTGTTAGATTCTTTTCTGCTTTATAGAGCTTGAATCCTCTTGCATCAGAATTACCTAGGCATGCAGAAGGCCCTTACCCTGAGTGTTGACAATCACCAGTTTATAAGCTGTAGCCCTGGGAACAGGAGTCCACAACAGCCGAATGCGACCCAGTCCCACTGGCATCATGCGCAGGTTGGATACCCTGCTCACTAATGGTGGTCCTGCCACAGAAGGACAGAAAGTAGGATTACTGGAAGAATGCAATAGACGGCATGGGCTTATAGAGAGAACAGTTCAGTAAGTTCTTGAAACAAAGAGACAAACCTCTGGCTCTTTTTTTTTTTGTAACATACCCATTCAAATAATTGCAATAACAATCTCTCCTCATTTTTCTCCCCTATAGTGTTGCTCTACATACATTATCTGATGACAAAAATATTCTATTTATTAGAATATCAGAAGATGAATAAATTATTTGTTTGTTTGTTTGTTTATTTATTATTAATTGGATTTCTATGCCGCCCCTCTCCGGGGACTCGGGGCGGCTCATAACATATAAAATATACAGTACACAATATCTTAAATCCAATTAACTAATTAAAAATCTAACCCCCCAAGAAAACCATAAAAAAACAATTGTTCCATTCACTCCACATTTTCTCAACACATTCATTGGGCAGGGGACAAGATCTAATGGCCCCAGGCCTGGTGACATAAGTGAGTCTTCCGAAGTGATTCCTTGTAGGGAACAAGAAAGCAAAAGAGGCAGTGGAGCACAGATATAGGGTTAATACACTTACGAATTGGGATGTTGAGAGGAACGGCATTACCCTCGCGGTTGCCAATAAAAGCTGACACACGAACCATGTAGGAGACATTCTCTTTCAAATCAACTAAGTCCTCCGTGGTCTGGGAGCCTGGGATATATCGAACTTTCTCAGAGCCATCTGCAGCAGAAACCACAATAGTCAACCTGAACTCGTTACTGTAGCTTTCTAATTCAAAGCCTGTTTCATAAAAACAAATCTTATTATTTTGTGGTCACACAACACCAGGCTGCAAAGAGTCAGGAATCTGACGTTAGATAAGGAGAGAGGAGAATAAACTAAAAGTTTCATTTGCCACAAACAAATCACTTCAGCTTTCAACAAAAGATTTAGTTTGCTACACTCTTCTTCTTAAGCGTGAATCATCTCAGTGTTGTTCCTACTTCCATTGATCCTTAGGTACCATCTCTACAGGTTATCCGTTGATAGATTAATGCAATGAAATTTCATGTTAATGTATGCTGATTAGTGTACCTTTCAAGTGACAATAAAATTGTATTGTATTGTATTGTATTCCATTCCATTCTATTCCCCCAACTCCCAATGCTGATAACTTGAACAACTTTTGATGGTGTTGCATTAACGTTCCTTAGAACTTAATTAAAACTCTTTATATCAGTAGTTCCCAAACCTGAGTAAAATACCTAAATTTGATAAAAGTACTTTTTCTTTAGGTAACACATTTATTTATTTATTTATTTATTTAATTGGTTAGTTAGTTAGTTAGTTAGTAGTTGGTTTAGTTAGTTAGTTAGTTAGTCAAACAATTATAGGGTGGTAATTTGTACAAATAAAACATTTGATAAGTAATGATAAAAAGTAACAAAAAAGACAATAAGACAGGTACGGTGGGCACAGTGGTGCACTTATGCACGCCCCTTTATGAACCCATTATCTAATGACAACAGGAGCATTTAAATTGACTAAAAATATTTTACTTACATTGGTTAAAAGGGTTTTTAAAGTGGTTTTGAGTAATAAAGGAAAAAGTTTGAGAAGCACCACTTAAATTGTCAGAGGTGATGTTTAATCAATATTCTATACCTTGCAAGAAAATCTCCCTTCAGAACATGCTCTTCAAACCATAAAAACTATAAAAAGATGGATGTTGAAGAGGGACCAGATGCTCCAGACTATACTCTGCTTATTGCTTATAAGGGCTTTGTTCTTCTATTAGTACACTTCTGCGTTTCCATTTCCTCCTCTCAATGGATACTTCTGGATTTTCAGCAAGCCGCCACTATCAGATGCTCCAGACTATACTCTGCTTATTGCTTATAAGGGCTTATTGCTTATTAGTACACTTCTGCGTTTCCATTTCCTCCTCTCAATGGATACTTCTGGATTTTCAGCAAGCCGCCACTATCAAGCAGCTGCTCCTGTGTGCTCACCTTCCATATTGCGTATTACAATCTTATATCTTGTGGCTCCTTGGACTCCTAGCCATGAAAGCCGGACTCTGTTTCCTACGGTCTCGGTGATCCTCAAGTTGGAGACGGTTCCCACTGGAGGTGCCACCCCTGAAAGAGAAATTTTGACTTTTATACAACAAAGATGGTGTGAGAACTAAAAGCCTCAGCCAGGAATGTGACTAGCTCAGTGGTGGAATCCAAAAATTCTCTCTACAGTGAGTGACGTGAGTGATGTCAAATTGGCCATGCTAAGAAAGTCACATGACCAACAAACCACACCCATCAAGCCATGCCCTACTATTCTGTCGGCATGGCTTGATGGGTGTGGCTTGGTGGTCATGTGACTTGGTGGCATGGCGTCACTCACATCACTCACTTTTAGAGCCGGGAGCTGCACATTCTGAAGCATATTCTGCCCTTCTGAAGCCCCCAACGCTTTGACTTTCCTTCCGCCATCTGGCTTGACTGCCCAAGTGAATCTCAGAGACATATCTTGCCTCACTTTCCATCCCAGCCAAACCTCCATACAAACCCCTGTCCCATTTCTGCAAAGCTAGAGGGCCCCTGTTGTAGGGCGATCCAAAGTGAGGAGGGGGGATGCTGCAGAAAAGGCCACCTTCCACTTGGGCCTGTGTGCCTCCCGTGCCATTCCATGGAACTTGGGGCTTCCCACCCACCCATCTGCCTACTCTCTTTCCTCAGCCCATGAGTCTGGCATTCTGGAGGAAGGAGACTCAGTTGCCATGGCACTTACTGCCAGCAGCCAGCAGCCCCCCATGTGGTGAGAGAGCAAGACCAAGCCGTGCCACCACGCAGCTCATAGCACTTTAACTTCAGCCTGGGCGGTGGCACTTACCAAGGCAGGTAGCACTTCATCTTGGTGAAAACCATGTTGTCACATTTGTAGTCGTGTGGCTGGCGGGAATGGGGACATGGCATGGGCAGACAGCCAATGCAGCACCTGCTGAGGCTTCCCAGGCTGAGTGATCACCATGCCTCCCAAGCAACCAGCATTCCGAAGTCACCTTGCCAGCCGCCTCCATGCACTGCACTTGGAAGGGGCTGCCGCTGCCGCTTTCACTGCCCTCCCTCCCCACCTGACTGCAGAGTGCATCTATCCTCCTAAAGCTCCACCAGTGCCATTCACTTTTGTTTCGCAGCAGGAGAAGGAAGAAAGTGAACAGCGGTGCCCCGGCGGTGCTCTAGGAGGGAAGGCACAAATCTGCAGCCAGGCAGGGAGGGAGGGCAGCAAGAGCAGTGACGGCAGTCCCTTCCAAGCACAGCACACGGAGTTGGGGGCAAGGCGGTCCTGGTGCGCCTGTTACTGGGGAGGCATGGTGATCATTTGGCCAGGGTGATGGCCACTTGGCCTGCTCTTCACCAAGATGAAGTGCTAACTGCCCAGGTAAGTGCCGCCACCAAGGCCAAAGGGAAAGCACTCCAGGCTCCATGGTGGTGCAGCACTCCAGGCTCGCATGGGGGGGCTGCCGCCTAACTGGAGGCTTTCATGCCTCTCACTCTGCTTCTTTGCAGGCGGGAAGCAACTCCGCGGGCTGATTTCCTAGAGTGGTGCCGGTGATCGGTCAGTCCAATCTGCAAAGAGATCAGGCAGGTGGCTAGGTGGGAAGCTAGTGGGCTGCTTCGGAACCCCTGTGGAGCCGGCACAGGAGGTACGCAGGCCTTTTCTACAACATCCCCCTTTGTTCTTTGGATCGGCAGGTTGGGGGGGGGGCGTTCTGCCTTTGCAGAAACAGTGTGGGCACATTTGTAGCAGTCCCGGTACATCCACTTGCCCACCTGGAGCACCGCCACCCCTCTCAGCCCCAACGCACTGTCTGTGTTTCCACCAAGGGCCGCCCAGGATGAATGCCGACCTCGGAGGGCAAACAGCCATGGGGGACCACCAGGAAGGCAAACAAGGATGGCAGGGCTGTGGAGAAGGGAGTAGGCTGCTAGCTCCTTTCCCATAGTCCCAACATGCTCACCTGCCTTCCGTGTAGTGTTTTGTTTGCCTGCCCTTACAACCTAGCCATGGGAACCCATGGAAGGCCACAGGGAAGGCAGGCAAGCATGGCAGAGCTATGGGCCACGCGGAAAGGAGTAGGGGAAGAGGTTGGGATGGTGGGGCAGCTAGGTAGGTCACGACTTGCAGTCTTACCTGGGAGGCAGATCAGGGGCTCAGCGCTTCAGGCAAGCTAATTGCAGAGCAGAGAGTGGGCGGGCGAGTGAGCAGTGACTAGCAGACCAATTCGGGGGCATGGGCAACCAGCGGTTACTACTGGTTTGGTGATTCAGGCCAAATGTCCTCTACCTGTTTTCCCAAACCAGTCTGAACAGGTAGGATTTCAGCCCTGGACCAGCTGAATTAAAGGGAACATGAGTTTCCTCTTACTCACCTGTCTCTGAAATAGTTACTGGTGTTGCTACTTCTTTTCCATCATACAAAGTGTAGAGGGTGATATGATATTCCGTGCTTGGCTGCAGGCCACTCAGAGTGTAGCTGTTCTCATTGGTGGAAAGAGAGACAGTCTTGGGGGAATCTGCTCCTTGAAATCAATACAAGATAGAAATTTAGCATTGATCTTTATGGATTTGAAAAGAAATAGGTATTTATCCCTATGTCTCACAATTCTGAAACAAATACCAGAACTAAGTCATTGCCTAACTTTCAATTCTCTTCAACTTTAAGACGTAATCATAGTTCATTCCTCCAATGTATCAAAAGGCATTGTGATATATATTTTGAGAAAAAAATAGAAACATTCAACTGATGTGTTTGAAAAAGATACCGTAAATATTATTTATAATTTACCACCAAAAGGAACAGATTCTCCCCACCACATTTATAGCCATCCACAATTCCTTTTTTTTTTAGAGCTAATGCATCTTTAATTCCTCACAATTAAAATGACATGCACCTTTGTTTACAACATCCTTCTCTGTTCATAGAAAAATGCAGAACATAGGCGTCCACAATTCCTATAACTTCCCTACCACCCATTGCAGAAATTTAGCCAGCCTACCTGCTGCTTTTCTCCACTCCAGACGATACCCTCTAGCATTAGGGATGATATTCCAGGCAACCTTAATCGATGTTGGGTCAACAGCAATAGTCCTAAGAATCTGAGCTATTTCTAAGAGCAACAAAAATAAATAGTAAAGTTCTGAATGATTAGGAAAAGCTCTAATAGTCTCTCAGTTATTACAATATTTAGATCCAAGTCTAAATCACAAATTTATTCAAAGAATAAAAACAAGTAACAATCTACATCCAAATATTATGGGAAGCCCCAGCAATTTTTCTAAAGATGGGGTTTACCTGGGCTACATAAGTAACATTCATATATTGACTTGAACATACCTAGGCATCTCTTTGTTCCAGCTACAATTACCATATAATATCTCTTGCATTTTTTTCTCCTCCTTTCAATACATAGTAAACAGTATGCCATCTTTAGACTTGAATCAGAATACTTCCCAAAACCAAAGTCCGCATTCGATATCTTAACAGTTAACTTGGTATAATCTAAACCAGCTTATAAATGGAATGCTAACAATTCTCTAACAAGAACCATAGTGGTGCAGTGGTTAGGGTGCAGTACTTCAAACTACTTCCGCTGACTGCCAATTACAAGCAGTTTTGCAGTTCGAATCTAACCAGGCTCAAGATTGACTCAGCCTTCCATCCTTCCGAGGTCAGTAAAATAAGGACTCAGCTTTGCTGGGAGCAATATGCTGACTCTGTAAACCTTTTAGAGAGAGCTGTAAAAGCACTGTGAAGTCTAAGTCTAAGTGCTTTTCTATTATTCCAGAGAACCTATTTTACCTGCAGTGGTAGTTACTGTTAACAGCAGAAGTAGTACTGTAGTACCATTAGTAACAACAATAAGTGCACGTACCTGTTCTCCTCCTAATGGAGGCCTTGGGACCTTCCACCTGTCCATAGAGTGGCACAACAGATACTAGATAATCAGTGTTAGGCTGCAGTCCTGTTAACAAATAGGAATTCTCTCTAGCATCCACATCAGCTGTTTGACGACCCTGACCTAAGAAATTTCAAAATACAAAGCAAAAATACAAGAAAGCTATTAGCCTTTAGCCATACGGAATATGCATTTGTGAACTACATGACCACATGCTGAATTGCAAAAGGCCACCTTTTAAAAAAAAAAAAATATTTCACATGCAACAAGAGATCCTTAATTCTTCGCTTCTCATCATATCACTGGAAGTGATATTTTCTTTAGACATTGTCATTGCCACATTGCAACGTCTTTTTGGATACAGTGAACGTTTAATACTGCTCCTAACTTCTTAATCCATTAATTAACTGGAAAACTAATGGCATTAACTTGGGAGTATTCTAAATAAGGAACATAAGAGTTAATTATTAAATATCTTGCAAAAAGAAAAAAACACACCACTTCCAAGTTTTTATTTATTTATTTTATTTGCAAAATGTATATGCCGCCCAACTCCACATTGGACTTTGGGCAGCTTAAAATAAAAATAATTTTGAATTGTGGATAGATGTCATCAGGGCATCCAAGATTTATAATCAGTTCCTTATTGGACTTTCCTAATGCATGTAAATAAGCTTGCATATTGAAAGGTTAAATACATTAACTTCCCGTCAAAAGCATTACAGATCTATAGTGTGGTGGGAATGTAGGCTGGACTCCTGAGAGGGAGGGGCTATATTCCACTGTAAAATTTACATTGGGAGGAAAATAACTCCTGCCTAGAAGTTCTTAGCGTGCAATGTTGCTTTCAGTTGGCAAGATTTCTGTCTATAGGTAAGGAGCAATAAAGAAAATTGCTCAGACGTAACTGTGTATCTTTCTTGAATTTTAGAGCTGGACGTAGCGATTTCTGGACAAACGTGTAACTTAATTACACAGTAGCCTATTTAGAAATTATTGTAAAAGTATAAATGTGATGGACCAATACATGTGATACATGGTGTGATTGGATTGTCTGATTGAGTAATAGATAGGGTTTTTTAGCTGTAGTTTTTTAATGTATTCGATTTGTTTTGTACGCTTTGTTTCTATATTTATTCTGTGAGTCGCCCCGAGTTTTCGAAGAAGGGCAGCATACAAATCTAATTAATAATAATAATAATAATAATAATAATAATAATAATAATAATATGTAGATTGGAAAATCATGCATATCAGGATTATCTCCCCTTCTAGTAGATATATTAATTCATCACATATGGAGTGAGTGCATAGTGAGTATCTTTTTAATATTATTAAATATTATAAATACTAAATGCATATTTTAAAAAGAAGCTACTGCTTCATATAGCTTGTGCCTTTCTATATTCATGTATTTATGTGTATATACCTTATATAATATTGTAATGCTATTTAGAGCTGGAATCAAGTTATTGTTCAGGTTTACAGGATTTATATTTGCCATTAAATACTCCTGTTTCCATTAGGGGGGTTAGTTAAAAAAACATAGATATCTAATTAGAAAATAGTCTCATTTGTTATTCAGAATGGAAATTTTGATATCTTGAAAATCATTTCCAGCCTGTGGAGTGGATAGTATAATTAATGCTAAATTTTCATTCAGTGTCTGACTGGAGAACAGGGTCTTAATCAGTATGTAAGGAGAATATTTACATAACACCAAAGAGTACCAATGAACAGATGTACCTGAGAGGAGTTCCCAGGTAACACGGTATGCAGTAACTCCACTCACACCCCTCCAGATCACCAGCATCCCTTGGGCGGAGATGTCCTGGGCACTTAGTTGTTGCACTCCTGCCAAATTCACTAAAGGTAGAGAGGGAAATGTCAACCAAGATGAGCAGAAGGGCATTTCAACTACCTAATCATCAATAATCCTAGAACCCAAATCTACCTGAGCTGTATTTTCTCACCGAATTCACTTATTTAAGCAATTACACTTCAAGTTTATGAAAGGCAAAGGCACAATTTCTCCACTTAAGTTATAAAGTAATAGACGGTTTTATGGATGTACTAGCCAATAATGTCCACAATCAGTATATTTATAGTGGATTATAAAGACTATTTATTTATTTATGTGTTTTTTGTTTTGTCAAGTACATATTGGAAGTATGTAAAGATATAATAATATTCATATACATGATACTAGTAAGGAGAAAAGAAAAAAAATAAGAAGAAACATTAGATATAATGATATTCATATGCATGGTACTAGTAAAAAATAAAATAAACGTTAGAACAGGGGATGGAAGGCACGCTGGTGCACTTATGCACACTGGTGCCCTTACTGACCTCTTAGGAATCTGGAGAGGTCAACAGTGGATAATCTAAGGGTGAAATTTGGGGCGTTAGGAGATGATACTACAGAGTTTGGTAGTGAGTTTCATGCATCAACTACTTGTTTACTAAAATCGTATTTCCTGCAGTCAATTTTGGAGCGGTTTACATTAAGTGTCTATATGTTATGTGCTCGTGTGTTGTTGTAGTTGAAGCTGAAGTAGTCGTTGACAGGAAGGACATTGTAGCATATGATTTTATGGGCTATGCTTAGATCGTGTTTAAGGCGATGTAGTTCTAAGCTTTCTAAACCTAGGATTGTAAGTCTAGTTTCGTAGGGTATTCTGTTGCGAGTGGAGGAGTAGAGGGCTCTTCTAGTAAAGAGCTTGGAGATTAAATTTTTACTTCCGCACCGCTACTTCGCGAAAAATCGATCATTGCTTGGGGTCCTGGAACGGAACCCTCGCGATGATCGAGGGACCACTGTAATGCCTGCCTGAAGCAGCTGCCGACCCATCCGTGCTCCATAATATGCACCCATCCACACCCAATATGCACCTGTGCCACCCACCCACACTGTTCATGGCACCCTCCTGCACTCTGTTAACACCTATTCAGGTTAATCAGAACTAAATCCAGGAATAATTCCTGACGGTTAGAATAATTAATCAGTGGAACACCTTTCCTCCAGAAGTTGTGGATATTTCCAACGCTGGAAGTTTTTAAGATGAGATTGGACAACCATTTGTCTGAAATGGTATATAAATGAAATCCTAAAAGGGTTTCCTGCCTGAGCAGGCGGTTGGACTAGAAGACCTCCAAGGTCCCTTCTATATCTCTTATACCTTTCTTCTATTCCTATATCTCTTCTTCTATTCTTTCTTTGATATGTTCTATTACTATATTTTCTTTTCTATTCTTTCATAGATATATTTTACTATGAGTATCTCCTCTATAACCTTCATCATGTATTTTACTATGTGTGTATATATATATATGTGTGTGTGTGTGTGTGTTTATGTTGGATCACCCTGGTATATTTGAAGGAACGTCACAGCTCCTTTTTGCCTCTAGGCCCAACCCAGGACCATTTCAAGGCAGTTAATTTATTTATAGCCGACAACTATATTCTGTATGTGTTAAATGTTTTTTTTAGCTGGAATTTTTTTAAAATTAAGGGAGACTAGGATGGTCCCATTTCGGCCTTGTTCTGGCCTCATCAGCTAGCCACACCCTTCCTTACTGGGATTCGATCCGGTGGACAAGGCAGAGTCCACCGGATCGAATCCCAGTAAGGAAGGGTGTGGCTAGCTGATGAGGCCAGAACAAGGCCGAAATGGGACCATCCTAGACTCAGAACAATCTACATACATATACCCATGAAAATCTACGAAAACATATATATATATATATATATATATATATATATATATATATATATACACACACACACACACACACACACACACACACACACACACACACACTAAAACCCACATTGTGTATTGGACAAAATAGATAGATAGATAGATAGATAGATAGATAGATAGATAGATAGATAAGATAGATAGATAGATAGATAGATAGATAGATAAGATAGATAGATAAGATAGATAGATAGATAGATAGACAGACAGACAGACAGACAGACAGACAGACAGACAGACAGACAAATAAATAAAATAAAATAAAATAAAATAAATCTTTGAAAAAGACCAAGGTTCTACTTTATTAATTTAGGTGACACATACTTGTTCGGCTATGAACTACAGCAGGCACTATTGTATGATGTGGGTAGATCGGGTGCAATGTTATCACATAGTCAGTGTTAGGTCGAAGGTTGCTGAGCAAGAACGAAGTAGAACTGGCATCAAGATTCACTTCTTCAGCTTCAGCGTCACCTTTTAGGAGGAAAAACAAAGATAATTTTAGAAATGTACATTAAAAAAAGGTGATGAGAAACATAAAGGATCACTGGATAGGGCTAGTTCTTTAAGAATGTCAATAAAATTACATACAATTACAATAAAATAACATAAAATACAATAAAATTTACCCACCTTGCTGAGGTGGATAAAATGAGGACCCAGATTGTGGGGGCAATATGCTGGCTCTGTTAAAAAGTGCTATTGCTAACATGTTGTAAGCTGCCCCAAATCTAAGGAGAAGGGCGGCATTTTTTAAATGCTTAAAAAAAACTCAGATTCTTACTGGGACTTCATTCCTGATTTCTTAACATTGAGAATTAAAGATTGAACTATATGGCTAATTCAGGAAAACAAAATTATTGATAAATGAGGGTGTTTCCTTTTAAAACAAGTCTTCCTCTATCTTGTTTTCCAGCTATTCCAGCATTCTGAGAAATGCAGTGGTTAAAGAATCAGGCTAGAAATCAAGTCACTGGGAGACTGGGAGTTCTAGTCCACTCTGGGTACTGCAGTACTGCAGGCCACTAAAGCTGACTGCTAGTTCTGCAGGTCAGCAGTTCAAATCTCATCATGTAACATGTACCTCTAGCTCAGTAGTTCTCAACCTGGGAGCTGGGACCGTTTCATTGGGGTCCCCTAAGACCATGGGAAAAGACAAATTTCCCATGGTGTTAGGAAGTAAAGCGTCTATTCTGGCACCTTGGAACATATTTTTACAATCCAACCAATCAGGCATTTACAGGGGGGGGGGGGGGTGGAACCTTGCTGCCAATCAGTTTAAAGCCTGTTGGGGGAATTGGTGCTAGACTTATGGTTGGGGGTTGCACCATTTGAAAAGTTGGGAACCACTGCTTTAGCTGCTGAACAAGGAACGGAGACCATTTTAGCATAGCCCATTTTCAGTTTATTAAGTGGATCAGAATTACCTAGAGAACATTGACAGACAAATACAGTGGCAGCTACAGCCCCCCCTTCCCCCCCAACAGGCTTTCTTTCTGATTGAGTCACCCCAGCAAGCAAAAGCAACAGTTGGTGGTGATCTCATCCACATTCATTTTGGTGCCCACAGGGCCAGAATTCTCTGCTAGGCAGATACATTCCCTTGGCAGCAGGTGTGGCCAGACACACTGGGTGAGGCACTGGGAGAATTGCCAGGCTGTAAGCACCAGCATGGCTGCAGGCTGGGGTGAGGCAGCTCCAGGTGCAGCTTCTGACAAGCACACATCACAACAAGTCGCAGGTAAATATTCCAGTAGGGTCCACTTCCCCGAGCCTGGACTGTCTTGCCCAGGAAACCCTGAATTCTGGTAATTTGATAACTACAGTGATGTTTTGGGGCAGCTGGGGCTGGAGATAAAATTATCCTCTCTCCAAATCAATTTGTTCTTTTAAAAAAGCCGTGGGACTAGTCAGAGCAAACCTCAAGAAACAACAACAGGACTGGGGAGTGTAGTGTGGTTGTCTCTTTCTCAGACAATGTGCTCCATTCTGCTGGAGGATTCACTTTTCTGCTAGAGTGCAAGTCCAGTGCATCCTAAAGAAACATAACAATTCCGTTTTTCCCCTCATCCCTGTGAATCAGGAGATTGAGAACTACCGATGAGGTTAAGGGGAAACGGCAGCACCAGCCATGTACTTCCTGTCCCAGTTCAGCTCCAGCATTCCCCAAAGCAACTGAATTAATTGCTTTTTCAATAAAGAATCTTTCTGAAACTTAGCACTTCTAACCCCAACGATCATTGGTTAGCACTTCTAACCCCTGCATTGGTTGCCGATTAGTTTCCGGTCACAATTTAAAGTGTTGATAATGACCTAAAAAGCCCTACATGGCATCGGACCAGAATACCTTTGGAATCGTCTTCTGCCGCACAAATCACAGTGACCGATTAAGTCCCACAGAGTTGGCCTTCTTCGGGTCCCATCGACGAAACAATGTCATTTGGCGGGCCCCAGGGGAAGAGCCTTCTCTGTGACAGCCCCAGCCCTCTGGAATCAACTCCCCTCGGAGATCAGAATCGCCCCCATCCTCCATGCCTTTCGTAAATTACTGAAGACGCACCTATGTCATCAGGCATGTGGAAACTGAGCCCCTGGGTTTATATTATTTATGTATGGTATGTGTTGTATGGTTTTAATAACGGGGTTTTAGATGTTTTTTAAATGTATTAGATTTGTTTACATTGTTGTTATTGTTATGAGCCGCTCGGAGTCTCTGGACAGGGGCGGCATACAAATCTAATAAATTAAATTAAATCAAATCAAATCACCCGTCAAGTTTTGCACTAACCCCTTGCCACGTAAGTGAGCCTGTAGCCTTGAAGGGCTTCGTTCGGATCAGCCGCCCAGGATAGTCTGAGGAAAAACGGTCCTGTTTCTAACACCCGAAAGTTGGTCACTCCAGTCAGCATCTCTGCAAGGAAAACAAAGAATCAGCGATGTGGTTCCTTCACATTCACCTGAATTCCAGACACAACGTGTTACGAGGGAACTTATACTAATAGGAATCTGTAGAGTCAGTTTCATTCATAGTGGAATGAGCTGAATAGAATAGAGTATAATTTTATTGGCCAAGTGTGATTGGACACACAAGGAATTTGTCTTGGTGCATATGCTCTCAGCGTACATAAAATAAAATATACATTTGTCAAGAATCATGTGGTACAACACTTAATGATTGTCATAGGGGTCAAATAAGCAATGAAGAAGCAATATTAATAAAAATCTTAGGATATAAGCAACAAGTTACAGTCATACAGTCAACATGGGAGGAAATGGGTGAAAGGAATGATGAGAAAAACTAGTAGAATAGAAGTGCAGATGTAGTAGAAAGTCTGACAGTGTTGAGGGAATTATTTGTTTAGTAGAGTGATGGCGTTCGGGAAAAAACTGTTCTTGTGCCTAGTTGTCTTGGTGTGCAGTGCTCTGTAGCGACGTTTTGAGGGTAGGAGTTGAAACACTTTGTGTCCAGGATGTGAGGGGTCAGTAAATATTTTCCCCGCCCTTTTTTTGACTCGTGCAGTATACAGGTCCTCAGTGGAAGGCAGGTTGGCAGCAATTGCTTTTTCTGCAGATGAGCAAAATGGCAGAACCATTTCCAGCCAGGCTCCCTCTAGAGATCCAAGAATGCCTGGAACTGATGAAAGATGTAACCCCAACATTCTGGCAGGATAATGGTTGCAACCCCCCAACCTGCATGGTTAGGTTGTGCCGGTGACTCATTTAAAATTGACACAGGATAATGAACAGGTTTTAACTGTTGCAAAAAGAGCATGGCAAAAGGCTATTTTCTCCTGACTTCAGATAGTGAAAGTTATAAAAATGGTGCAGACAAGACACAGGTGACAAAAGACAATCCTTGAATACAAGGTCCAAAGCTATATAGGGCTCTAAAGATCAATTGCAGGACTTTGACTAATACTTAAAATGGACCTGTAGTCAGTGCAGTAGTTTCAAATCATACTGTTTTCTTGGGGTCAGAACTAGCTGTGATAATGTGAGGTAGCCATATGGGCTCTGATGAGAACAGAACACAAGTTAATGCATGAATGTTTTAACGTGAAATCGTTTTTGAGCAGAGCACAACTCTTGATGACATACATGGAGGTATATGTTCAGTTTTCTTGGCACGATGCATAAATAAAGTCATCTTCAAACTCAAAGGTAATATAATGCCTGGTAACAATGTACCAGGCGAGTACATATGGAAAAATACAGCCAAATTCTAGAAGAGATGGTGAGTGCATGCCTGCCCTATCTTGGAGACCATTTGGGACTCCAATGCCACATTGTAAAAGAGCTTAAACTCCTGTGTTACCCAGGTTCCCCAGAAATAAATTCGTAACAATATCAGACCTTTTAGTGGCTTCCCATAAGATAGCCATCAACTTATTTTACTCACCAGCAATCCGTCTCTGCAATCAAAAAACTGTGGCTATATCCTGGTCCGTAGTAATACAGTGATCCCTCGGTTAGCGCGGGGGTTACGTTCCAAGACCTCCCGCGCTAACCGATTTCCGCGTTATATTGGATGCGGAAGTAAAACCACCATCTGCGCATGTGCGCCATTTTTTTCATGGCCGCACATGCGCAGATGGTGGAGTTTGCGTGTGGGCGGTGGGGAAGACCAAGGGAAGATTCCTTCAGCCGCCCAACAGCTGATCTGCTCCGCAGCGCGGAAGCAGCGAGGAGCCGAAGATGGGGTAAAGGCAAAGGGGAAACCCCATCTTCGGCTCCTCGCTGCTGCCGCGCTGCGGAGCGGATCAGGTGTTGGGCGGCTGAAGGAACCTTCCCTTGGTCTTCCCGCTTGCCGCTTGCCAGTCCACACATGCCCCCCTGGATGAGCCGGCCACAGGGGCGAGGGGTGGGGATGAAGGGGCAGGACTTCCCGGGCGGAAGGCATGCTCGGCTCTGCCGCTCCAGCCCCTTTCGGCCGAGCCTCCCCGGCCAAGCAGCCAGGGAAGTCGAGCCAGGCGTGGCGGCGGCAGCGCTGCTTCTCCGGTTGCCCGGTCCTCTCCTGCCTCCTGCGCCGATGTTCCCCGCTGCGACGGAAGGCAGTCGCTTGGCTAGGGAGGCTCGGCCGAAAGGGGCTGGAGCGGCAGAGCCGAGCACGCCTTCCGCCCGGGAAGTCCTGCCCCTTCATCCCCACCCCTCGCCCCTGTGGTCGGCGGGGATGAAAGGGCAGGACTCCCTGGGTGGAAGGCGTGCTCGGCTCTGCCGCTCCAGCCGCTTTCGGCCGAGCCTCCCTAGCCAAGCGACTGCCTTCCGTCGCAGCGGGGAACATCGGCGCAGGAGGCAGGAGAGGACCGGGCGACCGGAGAAGCAGCGCTGCCGCCGCCACGCCTGGCTCGACTTCCCTGGCTGCTTGGCCGGGGAGGCTCGGCCGAAAGGGGCTGGAGCGGCAGAGCCGAGCACGCCTTCCACCCAGGGAGTCCTGCCCTTTCATCCCCGCCGACCACAGGGGCGAGGGGTGGGGATGAAGGGGCAGGACTTCCCGGGCGGAAGGCGTGCTCGGCTCTGCCGCTCCAGCCCCTTTCGGCCGAGCCTCCCCGGCCAAGCGGCAGCCTTCCACCGGGAGGCTCAGCATTCAGTCAGTCGTAGCGCTGGCTGTCAACTTTTCTTTTTAGCACTGGGGAGGCAAGTCAGCTCCTGCCCAGTTTTAAAAAGAAAAGTTGACAGCCAGCGATTGTTCCGCTGCCGCCAGCATGGCCTGGCTGGCAGCGGAAGATGTAACGGAGCCCACGGGGGATTCGCCTTCCTCCCACCCGCAGCCGAGACTGATTGTGGGCTCCTTCGCAACCTCGGAGAGCTTCCAGGGCATGAAAGCTCACGAAAACCAGGAAGCTCTCCGAGGTTGCGAAGGAGCCCACGATCAGTCGGCTGCCGGCGGGAGGAAAGCGAATGCCACGGGGCTGGGCTCGGCTCCCCCCTCGGCTCCCCCCCTTACCAGCCCCGCCGCGGAAGGCTCCATTCTGTTCCCTGCCGGCCCGATTGAACGGCCGGCGGTCTCCATTCAGGGAACAGAATAAAAAAAATTTTATTTTTTAATATTTTATTTTTTTAAATAATATTTTTTGAAAAACCGCGTTGCAGCGTTTCGCGCTAATCGAGAACGCGCAAGTCGAGGGACCACTGTACACAGAAACTACATAACTGTAAATTCTACATACACCATGTGCACAATTATTAAGCAAGTGAATATTTTGAGTATTATATCCTCGTTTTTTATGCATATTTTTCCACCTCCAACCTATATAAACTTGAATCTTGGTTGGCATAAGCATATCAGGTGATGTGTATTTGTGTAATGAGGAGGGTGTGGCCTAAGACAAGAGTGGGCAAAGTTGGTTCTTCTATGGCATGTGGACTTCAACTCCCAGAATCCCTGAGCTAGCATGATTGGCTCAGGAATTCTGGGAGTTAAAGTCCATAAGTCATAGAAGAGTCAATCTTGCCTACCTCTGGCCTAAGGAGATCAACACCCTATATCAGTGATGGTGAACCTGTTTTTCCTCGGGTGCCGAAAGCATGTGTGCATGTGTTATTGCACATGAGCGAGTGCCTACACCCATAATCACCTGGGGACGGTGGAAATTACCTCCCATGCCCTCTCCCCCGGAGGCCCTGAAACAGCCTGTTTCCCAAACTCTGGTGGGCTCTGTAGGCCCGTTTTTCGCGCTTCCCAGGCTCCAGAGGCAGAAATGCCCTCCCCCCCCCCCCCCGGAGACTCTCCAGAAGCCAAAAATGCCCTCCCAGAGCCTCCGGGTGAACCAAAAATCAGCTGGCCAGCACCCACATGCACAGTGGAGCTGAGCTAGGGGAATGACTCACATGTCAGCAGATATGACTCCGAGTGCCACCTGTGGCACCTGTGCCATAGATTCGCCATCACTGCCCTATATTAAAGTATGCATATTGTTTTTTAGCTTCTTCTCTATTACCTTCTAGTGCTTTTGTCATTGTATCTTGTAGTTGTATTATCATATCTTGTATTGATTGTAGGCTAGTTGCCGAAACTGACTTGTCTTTTGTTAACATAGTATCTAGTGTCTTTTGGTGTATTGGTGAATCTATGTTTTGCTTTTTGGTAGTCTTCATTGTTGTAGTTATACTAGTCATGCTTAACACGGTTCTTAGGTTTTTCCACAATAACATACACTTGTAATCAAAATTTTAAACGTTACATACAACTTCAAAGGTATTTGCAAAAGAGAAAAAACCAAAGAGAAAGGGGGACAGATAAAAAGGGATAGTGAGGAAGGTATTGACTACAATATTAAATTTATCAATTTTCTATTAGATAACAAGATATTTAATACATTTTCATACTATCAATACATTTTCAATTAATTAATATTAATAGGTATGCATAATTATTACGCAGCTTCTTTTCCTCAGACAAAATGGGCTTAAAAAAAAGATTTAACTGACTCCAAAAAGTAAAACATTATAAAAAGTATTTCGGAGGGATGCAGCACTCTTGAAATTGCTAAGATATTGGAGTGTGATCACAGAACTATCAAACGTTTTGTTGCAAATAGTCAACAGGGTCAGGAGAAAAAAAGAAGCAACTTAACTGCCAAAGATTTGAGAAGAATCAAACATGAAGCTACCAGAGACCCATTATCCTCCAGTGAGGTCATATTTCAGAACTGCAACCTACTTGGAGTGCCCAGAAGTACAAGGTGTTCAGTACTCAGAGACACGGCCAAGGTAAGGAAGGCTGAAATCCTACAACTACTGAACAAGATACATAAGTTAAAATGAGAAGACTGGCCCAAGAAATATCTGAAGACAGATTTTTCAAAAGTTTTATGGACTGATGTGATTAGAGCGATCCATGATAGACAAGATGGATAGGCTCATGGCTGGATCAGTTATGGGCACAGATGCCAGCAAGGTGGAGGTTAATTTAGATGCCATCAAGATGGAGGAAAGGTACTGGTATGGGCTGGTATTATTGAAGATGAGATACTTAGAACTTTTCAGGTTGAAGATGGACCCCAAATCAACTCCCAAACCTACTACCAATTGTTAGAAGACACTTTCTTCAAAAAGCGGTAAAAGAAAAAATCTGCATTTTTCAAGAAGGTCATGAAGGTCAATGCTCCATCTCAAGCATCAAAGTAGTCCACTGCCAGAAAAAGGCCATAAAGATGAAAGAATAATGACAGGCCCCTCTTCCTCACCTGACCTAAACCCGACTGAGAGCTTGAGGACCCTTCTTAAATGGGAGATTTGCAGTGAAAGAAAACAGTAGACTTCTCTGAACAGTGCCTGGAAGGCTGTGGTTGCTGCTGCACACATAATTTATTTATTTATTTATTAGATTTGTATGCTGCCCCTCTCCGCAGACTCGGGGCAGCTAACAACAGTAATAAGCAGCATTTTGATCATCGACAGATAAAGAAACTGACACGACCCCATGCATGGAAGGCTTATGACTGTTATTGAAAAGTGGGGTAGCTATATTGGTCACTGGTATTTTTTTTTTAATTGTCAGAAATGTTTATTTGTAAATTTATGAGTTGTTTCTTTATCATTTTCACATTAACAGAGGAAAATAAGTGAGTGAGATGGGAAAATTTTAAGTTTTCATTTAGTTGCATAATAATTCTGCACACTAATAATTGCCCAATAATTGTGCACACAAAGGTATTGTCCTAAGACAGCAATAGCCTCACTTTTACTTTTTAAAATATTCAGGTTTGAGGTTTATTAACATTTTGGATTGACCGAGAGCACTGTAGTTGTTCAATCATAAAATTAATCCTCAAAAATACAGCTTGCCTAATAATTGTGCACACAGTGTATTATACATGAGAAGACTACACAGACTCCCAAACATGCACAAGTGGGAGTTTATACCCAAGAAATATCAAGGCACTAAATTCTGCAATCATTTGGGAGGAATTTTTAAAGGAAATGATTCAAGAAATTTCAAATAAATTACAGAATATCAATATATATAAAAAATGGCCTTATTACTCACGTGTCCGTCCTTTGCCAGAAACTGATTCTCCAATGCGGTTGGTATACTGAGCTATAACAGTGACCAGGTAATCTGTCCCACTTTTCAAGCCACGGAGTACAGTGTTTGTCTCACCAGATCCCACACTGACCTGTTTAGTATCCAAAATGGATCTGTTATCACTCATTAACTGCCACCATATCTAATCTCATATGAAAATAGCATCTGTACGAAATTACATTCTACTATTTCTGATATTTCTGAAAGAAAAATTGCTTGAGAAGGGCAAGTAGTACTTAACTCCTACCTCTACACTTCTATCCTGATAAAAAATTATCACTACAATACTAAAACTAATTTCTACTGGGAATAAATAAAATGTCATTTTTTCATAACTGTGTTAGGGCTTTATATAAAAATAAAAACTCCACTTCTAGGCAAATAAGAAAAAGAAAAATACTTTATTCATTTAATGTTTACCGCATATTGTTTGCAAATCATGTAACACATTTGTTTTTTTGTTTGTTTTTTTGTTTGATTGATTTGATCTGATCTGATTTGATTTGTATGCCGCCCCTCTCTGTAGACTCGGGGCGGCTAACGACAGTAAAAAGACAATATGAACAAATCTAATATTAGACGTAATGTGAAAAAACCCAATTTAAGAAACCAATCATACATACAGACATACCATGCATAAATTTTATAAATTTTAATGTTCATCTTGCACTAAAGTGTTAATTGCAATTTACTAGATGGAGGTATTGCTTAAAACAACTTCAGACACTATAACAGAATGATTGAAGGAGGGCCCTGCTTCATTATCACCTAAATCCGTCAAATTACTACTCCCCAATTATTATCAAATACTACTAATATACACACACAAACACACACAAGAAAATGACAGCTCTGTTATACAGCCAAAAGGACTATAAGTAAATAAGAACTGGACAGTGGTCAAAGGAATCTAATGGGGTAACTGGCTCAAGAAACAAGTTGCATTCTTAAAAAGATAAATTGACGAGACAACTCCCTTAGAATGCAGGGTGGACACTGGACCTTTCGTCCTTTTTTATAAACAAAAATTCAATATTATTATGTCATTTGTAACAATGTATGTCAACTAAAAGAACATTGTGAAACAAGGGCTGGCCTGAAAACAGACGAAGTTTGTTAGTGTCTGTGTCAGTGATGGTGAACCTTTCTTTCTTGGGGTGCCGAAACACCATGCGCACGCGCTATCACCCATGTGCAAGTGCCCACATCCATAATTCAAAACCTGGGGAGGGCAAAAGCAGCTTTCCCCACCTCCCAGAGGTCCTCTGGAGGCCAGAAACGGCCTGTTTTCCAACTTCTGGTGGACCCAGTAGGCTCGTATTTCACCCTCCCCAGGCTCCAAAGGCTTCCCTGGAGCCAGGGGAGAGTAAAAATGTCCTCCCCCATCCCCTCAGAGGCTCCCTGGAGGCCAAAAACGCCCTCCCAGAGCCTCTGTGTGAACCAAAAATCAGCTGGCTGGCTGGCAGGCACACACATGCACGTTGAAGCTGAGCTAGGGCATCGGCTTATGTGCTAGCAGATATGGCTCCATGTGCTACCTGGGGCACAGTGCCATAGGTTCGCCATCGCTGGTCTATGTTGCTGTTTTAATATGGAGAGGGATGCCTTTAATAAAGCATAACCTTGATAATGTACCCTCCACCTCTTTTCAGACCAGCTATGGACCTTAACCTCTGCATTAGTTGTATGCATAATATTTTGCCCTGGGAAATGTCACCTCCAGAACACACAAACTGGACGTGCATAAAATTTATGCATGGTTTTAAAATTAACTTAAATATTAGATTTGTTTATATTGTCTTATTATTGTTGTTAGCCGCCCCGAGTCTACGGAGAGGGGCGGCATACAAATCTAATAAGTAAGTAAGTAAGTAAGTAAGTAAGTAAGTAAGTAAGTAAGTAAGTAAGTAAGTAAGTAAATAAATAGTGCACCAGCGTGTCTTCCGTCCCCTGTCCTAATGTTTGTCTCTTACTAGTATCATGTACTGTATATAAACACTGTTATATCTTTGTATACCTCCAATATGTAATTGACAAAACAAACGAACAAACAAATAAATAAATAAATGAAATAAACCACTTCCTATTCCAGAAGGTTCACTTCTAGAAAATGGCTGTATGAACCCCAGAATGGTTTGACTAATGTGGTCTTGGAAGAAAAATAGGACAATTTCAGAAGATATCTGCCCTCCTTTATAGCTGAACATGGCTAAATTTACTTCGGAGAAAGCATGAGGACTGCACCGTGAGAAGTACTCACCTCCTGCCTTTCTGACATGATTTGTTGCCCCAGACCAGTCAAAGGTACATACTGAATTTTATACCCAATTACAGGACCACCAGCTGCTGTCCAACGGATCCTTAGCATGTCTGTTCCTTGTTCCACAAAAGCCAGGTTGGAAGGACCATTGTAGGCACCTTGGGGAAAGAAAAGCCATTACAGACAGTTGTGGACATGGAAAGGAAAGGCTAAGCATTTCAGAAAAACTGAAAGGGACTATCAAGTGAAGAGTGACAGCGTTGACATCAGTAGGGACTAGGGCCTGCAATGGAAGGATGGATTGCTTTCCATTTGCTGGGTCAAGTCAAATCAACAAAAAAGATGACATCAGTGGCCCTGACGTCAGCTTCCTCCAATATTGTTTCCATGGAGAGAAGAGAAGAACAACATTCAGACGTTCACTGAAAGGAAAGTTCTGAAAGTTCTACAGCACATTAAACCAAACACCTTTACCTTTACGCTCTCTACATGGGGCTACCTTTGAAGAGTGTTCGGAAACTTCAGACCGTGCAGAATGCAGCTGCGAGAGCAATCATGGGCTTTTTGAGATATGCCCATGTTATATCAACACTCTGCACTCTGCATTGGTTGCCGATCGGTTTCCGGTCACAATTCAAAGTGTTGGTTATGACCTATAAAGCCCTTCATGGCATCGGACCAGAATATCTCCGGGACCGCCTTCTGCCACACGAATCCCAGCGACCGATTAGGTCCCAGTGTTGGCCTTCTCCGGGTCCCGTCGACTAAGCAATGCCGTCTGATGGGACCCAGGAGAAGAGCCTTCTCTGTGGCAGCCCAGGCCCTCTGGAATCAACTCGCCCATGGGAGATCAGGACTGCCCCCACCCTTCTTGCCTTTCGAAAGCTCCTAAAAACCCACCTCTGCCACCAGGCATGGGGAAATTGATTCCCCTCGGCCGTCCCGTTTTATGTATGGTTTGTTTGGGTTGTATGATTGTTTTTAAATTAAGGGTTTTAACAGTTCTGTTTTTAATCATTGGTTTTGTATCGTGTATTGTTGTTGTGAGCCGCTCCGAGTCTTCTGAGAGGGTCGGCATACAAATCTAATAAATAATAAATAATAATAATAATACTTACCTATTGTCTGGAGGATGCCTCCTGTGCTGGCACACACCTTTTGTGACACCAGTGGCAGGAGGGATGCCAGGATTTTAAAATCAGTAACGTAGAAGGAATAGTCTTCCGTGGGTGTGGAAGCCACTCGGTCAAGCTCCTTCCGGTCTGCATTTTTGATACCTGGGGGAAGGAAAGAGAAAAGAAGCATCCTTCTTCAGCTCCAAACCTCCTTTAAACAACTGCTATATTCTTACAGTAGTCAACCTTTTTCACACTGGAAGAAACACTCAGAATAAATCAGGCTTTGATCACACAGATAAATTTTGCTACTATTTAAATTGTGATTGAGAAACTGGTAAAAGGGAAAAAATATGGGAACCTTAAACCAAAACATATGGAGGCCTCCTGAAGCTACAAAGCTGATTTAACCCTTGTAAATTGGAATCATAGTGGTACCTCTACCTAAGAACGCCTCTACTTACAAGAACCGGATGTTCAAGATTTTTTTGCCTCTTCTCAACAACCATTTTCCACTTACAAACCCGAGCCTCTGAAACTGTAACCGGAAAAGGCAGGGAGAAGCTGCTGTGGGGCCTCTCTAGGAATCTCCTGGGAGGAAACTGTAACCGGAAAAGGTGGGGAGAAGCCACCGTGGGGCCTCTCTAGGAATCTCCTGGGAGGAAACAGGGCCTCCACCTTCCCTGTGGTTTCCCCAATCGCACGCATTATTTGCTTTTACATTGATTCCTATAGGAAAAATTGCTTCTTCTTACAAACTTTTCTACTTAAGGTCACGGAATACTATACTGTACTCTATATAATTCACAGAATGAATTAAGTATACAGTGATCCCTCGAGTTTCGCGATCTCGATCTTCGCGAAACGCTATATCGCGATTTTTCAAAAAATAATAAATTAAAAATAAGTGCGCGTGCGCGGTTTTTCCCGCCCGATGATGTCACGCGTCATCACCAAACTGACGTCTACCATTGCTGGTTGGCCGAAATCTCGGCCAATCAGCTTTGCCATTGCAATAAGTTTGCCCGGCAACGGTGATACAGCAAAATTTCAGCCAATCAGCGTTGTCATTGCAAACATTTCGCCCGACAATGCTGATGGACAGAAATCTCGGCCAATCAGTGTTGTTTGCTCAGCGTGCTTTGCTTTGAAACTTTTGGAACTTTTGGAGCTGTTTGTTGGAGCTGTTTGTTGGAGCTGTTTGTTGGAGCTGTTGGAACTTGTGAAGACTTCTTGGAAGATGGCTCCTAAACGTTGCATGCGGAGTGGAGGCGGCGACGCTAAAAAGAGCAGGAAGATGCTGACAATTAAAGAGAAGATTGAACTTTTGGACATGCTGAAAGCGGGACGTTCTAATGTAGATGTTGGTCGGCATTATGGGATCAACGAATCGACTGTGCGATACATTCGGAAAGACGAAAAGAAGATAAGGCAAACTTCTCTGATAACATTCAACAAGGCTGCAAAAAGAATGGTGACGCCTAGAAACAAACGCCTTATGAAGATGAAAGCTGCTTTGTCCGTGTGGGTACAAGACTGCCGCAAAAAGAGCATTGCTTTGGATACGAACACCATACGAACCAAGGCGCAGCAACTGTACAACCGTCTTGCAGACACAGAAGGAGGCGATGCAGATGAGGGAAACCCAGGTGAGGGCTGGGTTTTTTTATTCTGTCATTACAATTTAAGTGTTTTTTAAGGAAGGAGGGAAGGAAGGAGGGAGGGAAGGAAGGAGGGAAGGAAGGAGGGAGGGATGGAAGGAAGGAGGGAAGGAAGGAGGGCGGGATGGAAGGAAGGAGGGAGGGAGGGAGGGATGGAAGGAGGGAGGGATGGAAGGAAGGAGGGAAGGAGGGAGAGAGGGATGGAAGGAGGGAGGGAGGGATGGAAGGAGGGAAGGAGGGAGGGAGGGATGGAAGGAGGGAGAGATGGAAGGAAGGAGGGAAGGAGGGAGGGATGGAAGGAGGGAGGGAAGGAAGGAAGGAAGGAGGGAAGGAAGGAGGGATGGATGGAAGGAGGGAGGGATGGAAGGAAGGAGGGAAGGAGGGAGGGATGGATGGATGGAAGGAGGGAGGGAGGGATGGAAGGAAGGAGGGAAGGAGGGAGGGATGGAAGGAGGGAGGGAGGGATGGAAGGAAGGAGGGAAGGAAGGAGGGAGGGATGGAAGGAGGGAGGGATGGAAGGAGGGAAGGAAGGAAGGAGGGATGGAAGGAGGGAGGGATGGAAGGAAGGAGGGAAGGAAGGAAGGAGGGATGGAAGGAGGGAGGGATGGAAGGAAGGAGGGAAGGAGGGAGGGAGGGATGGAAGGAGGGAGGGAAGGAGGGATGGAAGGAGGGAGGGAGGGAGGGATGGAAGGAAGGAGGGAAGGAGGGATGGAAGGAGGGAGGGAGGGATGGAAGGAAGGAGGGAAGGAGGGATGGAAGGAGGGAGGGATGGAAGGAAGGAGGGAAGGAGGGAGGGAGGGATGGAAGGAGGGAGGGAAGGAGGGAAGGAAGGAGGGAGGGAAGGAGGGAAGGAGGGAAGGAAGGAAGGACTGTATGCTTTCATTCAAGTCGTGGAAGCAATGGATGCTGATGAAAACTTCACATTGAAGGGCGACTGGCGTCAGTACACAATTGCATCTTGTCTGAAGAACATTCAGAATGCCTTAATGGATATGAAGTCACAGACAATGAATGCCTGCTGGAGGAAATTGTGGCCAGAAGTGGTACATGATTACAGGGGATTTGCTCCTGAAGAAATTCAAGATGCTGCAGTCCAGAACTCTGTGAAGCTGGCACAGGCACTGGGTGGAGAAGGCTTCGTTGACATGACACCAGAGGAAGTCAATGGTTTGCTTGATGAGCATGGCCTACCGCTGACAGACAGAGATCTGGAGGAGCTGACCAGGTCAGCGAGTGAAGAAGATGAGGAAGAGGAAGCTGAAGAAGCTGAGGAAGAAGAAGATGTTGGCCTAACGCTTGAGCGGCTTGCAGAACTGAACAGAGCTGCTGCAAATGTACAACGCATGGTGGAACTTTGGGATCCCAACATGACTCGCTCTATACAATTTAAGGCCTCCCTTGACAACACCTTTGCACCATACAGAGCCATGTTAGCCAAGAAAAAGAAAATGCGCCAACAACTGCCCATAACTATGTTTGTCACAAAAACCTCGAGGTCTGTCACACCATCACCTGCAGCGTCCATTGTAGACATGGTGATAGAAGAAGATCCCGATTTATCCTAGTTATGCTAACCCCCCCCCCCAAAAAGGTAAAAATGTAAATAAATATTGTTATTATTTCTATCAGGATGACTAAGTGTGTTATTTGATGTGTACAGTACAGGTACAGGTAGAGGTACAGTACAGTACATTAAGGGGATGGGAAATGTGGGTTGAAAGTGTTGGGACTGAGTGGCATACAGAAGAATGAATGAATGACTGAGTGAATGAAATTCAAACACAGGTGAGGGCTGGGGGGTTTTATTCTGTCATTGTTTAAGTGCTTTTTACGAAAGGAAGGAAGGAGGGAAGGAAGGAGGAAAGGAGAGAAGGGAAGGAAGGAGGGAAGGAAGGAGGGAGGGAAGGAGAGAAGGGAAGGAGGGAGGGAGGGAAGGAGAGAAGGGAAGGAAGGAGGGAAGGAGGGAAGGAAGGAGGGAGGGAAGGAGGGAGGGAAGGAAGGAGGGAAGGAGGGAAGGAAGGAAGGAGGGAGGGAAGGAGGGAAGGAGGGAAGGAGGGAAGGAAGGAGGGAGGGAAGGAGGGAGGGAAGGAGGGAGGGAAGGAAGGAGGGAAGGAAGGAAGGAGGGATGGAAGGAGGGAAGGAGGGAAGGAGGGAAGGAGGGAAGGAAGGAGGGAGGGAAGGAAGGAGGGAGGGAAGGAGGGAGGGAAGGAGGGAGGGAAGAAAGGAAGGAGGGATGGAAGGAGGGAAGGAGGGAAGGAAGGAGGGAAGGAAGGAGGGAAGGAAGGAGGGAAGGAGGGAAGGAAGGAGGGAGGGAAGGAAGGAGGGAGGGAAGGAAGGAAGGAGGGAAGGAGGGAGGGAAGGAGGGAGGGAAGGAGAGAAGGGAAGGAAGGAGGGAAGGAGGGAGGGAGGGAAGGAAGGAGGGAGGGAGGGAAGGAGGGAGGGAGGGAAGGAGGCGGGCATTGTAAAAGCCAAGGAGCCGTTGCCACAAACGCTGCTGAAGGAGGACTTGGGCCTCAAGAAAGCCGGTGAGAGGGGTGAATCAGGCGGGCGGGGGGTAGCGGCGAGGAGCCCGGAGGCGCTGGGGGGGGTGGCCGGCATGAAAAACAACCATTGCCAGCCTCCGAACTGTCGTCGCTCCACCATCTGCGCATGCACGGCCATGGAAAAAAGGGTGCGCATGCGCAGATGGTGTTTTTACTTCCGCACCGCTATATCGCGAAAAATCGATTATCGCAAGGGGTCTTGGAACGGAACCCTCGCGATAATCGAGGGATCACTGTATACTATACTCTATATACTATAATCTGAGTTCCCTGGAAGGGTATATTTTTTGCATGCACTTCGGTACCCAACATCTTTAGATAGGGCTGAGAAAAACTCCAGCCTATTGCCCTAAAGATCAATTGAGACCACTTTGTTCTTGTCCCAGTGGCTTTTAATCCAAATATGCTAAATTTCAGGCACAGAAACTGGATGGAAAACAGCAATGGTTGCTCCAAGCTCTCTGGGGAGGCATTTTGTCCTCCTTCAAAAAATGCTTGGGGAGCTCTGGGACTCTTCTATGGTTTTCTAAGAAAAATATGCTTCCACACATATACTATACACAAGCATTTCTAATCTGAAATTTATATTAGGACTATGCTTTTTTAGGAAAATGCCAAAAATGCATGTAATTTTCTTGCCCTGCCCTTTGAGATATTTTCAGTGGGCAATACATTAAAAAGAAAGTGGAAAATAGGCATTATTAAAAATATTAAAATCATAATCAGGGTGGCGAGATGAATATCTTGCTTGATGAAGAAATGTGGAGGTTTTGGAAGCCTGTACATTTTTGTGGCTTTTGAGTTCAGCATTGAACTCAATAAAACTCATAAAAGCATTGACGTTTTAGGGATTTCTCATGCCAAAAATAATATTTGTGCTTTCTGTATAACTGAAATTGATATATTCACCTTTACTTTTGACCCTCTTCACTTGCATTGGAGGAGGGAATCAGGGATTTAATTTAAAAAAAATTATAATTCCAATCTGGAAAAATATATCTCCGTGCATCAAGAACAATGCACTATAAACAATTGCTTTCTGTAACAATTAGTCTGAGTGTTGCATTATAATTGTACAACTGAATTCTCAATTTGCAAGTGCAGACTTCCCCAGGCTTATTGGAGGCATAAGCAAAGTCTGATTTAACCCTTGTAATTTCAAAAGGTACTGTAATCTGATTTAAGAGGGGAGCGATTCCAGGATTAATAAACCTTAGAGGGCCCATCCCATGCTTGCAATGTTCTCAATCTTACCTAGCCCTAAACTGGCAAGTAAGAACTGGTAGGTGCATTTCGCGTACCACCCATCCAATATGTTTTTCTTTCAGCAAACGGTTAACAACAAGGGGGAAGGTGATGAGAAGTAGTGGCTGGTGCAGAGGGAGAAAGTCCCATTAAATTTGTCCTTATTTGATATCCCCCATGCACTGCAAGATCACTTACCCACTGCAAAGACTTTAATGCCTAGATTCTTCAGTCTTAAGGCCGTCTGCTCAACCTCATCCTGAGACTTTCCATCAGTAATGAGAATACAGATCTAAGGGGGAAGGGGAAATGCGGTACTACATCACACAAATGCCCAAACAAAGAATTAAGATCAATTCTTTTTGAAGAACAGCTCAGTGTATGCTCAGTCTGACCACCTGCAGTTAGATGGCTGAAGCAAAAATAAAGGTCAGCACTGCCAAACACATTTCTGGGAACCTAAAACCTTATTTCAGAACACCAGGAAGAGTTTTATTTTATTTTATTATTTTATTTTATTTTATTTTATTATTTTATTTATTTTATTTTATTATTATTTTATTTATTTTATTTATTTTATTTATTTTATTTATTTTATTTATTTTATTTATTTTATTTATTTATTTATTTATTTATTTAATTTATTTTATTTATTTTATTTATTTTATTTATTTTATTTATTTTATTTATTTTATTTATTTTATTTATTTTATTTTATTATTTTATTTATTTTACTTTACTTTACTTTACTTTATTTTATTTATTGGATTTATATGCTGCCTCTCTCTGAGGACTTGGGGCGGCTTACAACATATAAAAAGAAACAATAAAATACAGTAATCTAAATCCAATTAATTAAAACTAAGTAATTACTCTAAAATCCTTAATTATATTAAAAATCAATCATACCCATTCGAACAACAATCATATGTAACATTCGACGGCCAGGGGGCTAAGGTTTAATTGCTCCAAGCCTGGTGGCATAAATGAGTCTTAAGACTCTTACAGAAGGCGAGGAGGGTGGGGGCAATGCGAATCTCTGAGAGGGGAGCTGATTCCAAAGGGAACCCCCCCCCCCCCCGAGAAGGCTCTACCCCTAGGCCCCACCAAGCAACACTGTCTAGTTGATGGGACCTGGAAAAGGCCAACTCGGTGGGGCTGACCAGTCGCTGGGACTCATATGGCAAAAGGTGGTCCTGCAAGTAATCTACCCCAATGCCATGTAGGGCTTTATTGATCATTACCAACACTTTGAATTGTATCTGGAAACCAATCGGCAGCCAATGCAGTATTGGCCCATTAACAATATATTAAATGTCACTTATCGGGTTGAGATTTAAGTGCTACATTCATTCAGCATTCATGGAGCAACAGATCATACTTCTACTGGCAAACATGATTTTTCAATATTATAAGAGACTAAAAATGGCTGTCGGAATTGTCAAAACCTGTAAGATTCTGCCCAGGACTCTCTGGCCATTCCCTTCTCTTTCTGTTGGGGCAGAAAAAGTTTTCATAGTACCTTTGGAACGTTAGGACGGAGATTATTGGCCCCAAATAAGTTATCTGCTACGTAACGCATGCCTGCTCCTGTGCGAGTATTCCCGCCCTTGAAGGCTATCCCTTGCACAGCCTGGATCACTCCCGTTCCATTGAAAAAGTCCGAGAATTTGAACTCAGTCCTGGAATCAAAACAAAATTTAAAGTAATTAAGCAGAAGCAAAAGCAGAAACCACACTATTGCTTGAAAGTCCATCAGCTGAGAAGATGTACGTATGTATATAAGTATGTATGTATGTATTTATTTATTTAAATTTCTAAGCTGCCCTTCTCCAGCGGACTCAGGGCAGCGTACAAAGTAAAACATATACAAATAAAAAATTATTAAACCCCGACCATAAAAACCCCAACCTAAAATCCCAAATATTACAACCATTCATCCAGTTCATCCAATATCACAGATCAGAATTGCCCCTACCTTCCTTGCCTTTCGTAAGCTCCTTAAAACCCACCTCTGTCGTCAGGCATGGGGGAATTGAGATATTCCCTTCCCCCAGGCCTATACAATTTATGCATGGTATGTTTGTGTGGATGTTTTGCTTTTTAATAAGGGGTTTTTAGTTACTTTAATATTAGATTTGTCATATATTGTTTATTATTGTTGTGAGCCGCCCCGAGTCTACGGAGAAGGGCGGCATACAAATCTAATAAATAAGTAAGTAAGTAAGTAAGTAAGTAAGTAAGTAAGTAAGTAAGTAAGTAAGTAAATAAATAAATAAGTTTTTAAAACCTTTTAAAAGGCTAGGCGGGTGGAGGCAGTGCAGATCTCTGGAGGAAGTTGATTCTAAAGGACTGGAGCTGCCACAGAGAAGGCCCTTCCCTCAGGCCCGGCAGCCAATGTTGCTTTTGCTGACAGACCTGGAAAAGGCCAACTCTATGGGATCTGACCAGCCGCTGGGATACATGAGGCAGGAGATTGTCCCATAACTAGTCTGGACCTAAGCCATGTAGGGCTTTATTTGCCACAATATTGCTCTACGATTTATATTGATTGTTTTCTGATTGCTTATTTGTATCCTATGACAATTATTAAGTGTTGTACCTCATTATTCTTGACAAATGTATCTTTTTTTTAAATGTACACTGAGAGCATATGCACCAAAGACAAATTCCTTGTGTGTCCAATCACACTTGTCCAATAAAGAATTCTATTCTATTCTATTCTATTCTATTCCTATTCCTATTCTATTCCTATTCTATTCTATTCCCAATTTTTGTCATCAAGTAGTAGGTGTTTTTTTTAATCAATCTCAGTGAGACTTTTTGAGAACCTTTCAATGTTATGAATAGAGTACTTGGCTCGTCTAACAAGTAAGAGGCAGTTACGTCATGAATGCAGTTTTGTTTGTCTTTAGAGTGAACATGAATCTCAAGAGTATGTGCTTGTACTTACCCTTGAGATTCATGTTCACCCTAAAGACAAACAAAGTTACTCAATGCACATCCTCCAATCAAATAGATTTATTCTGCAAATAAAGAAAGGGGATAAATCTTTTTCTTTCCCTTGAGAACTGCAGGGCGGCTATGCAGTTCACCCGTTAGGAATAGGGGATAAGGGACTGGAGGTTAAAACATATAAAGAACAGTTGCTGGAATTGGGTATAGTTTAATGAAAAGAAGGACCATGGGCGATAGAATAGCAGTGTTCCAATATCTCAGGCTGCTACAAAGAAGAGGGAGTCAACCTATTCTCCAAAGCACCTGAGGGCTGGACAAAAAAAAGCAATGGAAGGAAACTAATCAAGGAGAGAAGCAATCTAGACTAAGGATAAATTTCCTGACAGATATTAATCACTTTAGAAGTTGTGAGTGGTCCAACACTGGAGGTTTTTAAGAAGAAATTAGACAACCTTTTGTCTAAAATGGCATAGCATTTCCTGCCTGAGGTTGGATTAGAACACCCACAAGGTCCCTTCCAACTTGTTATTCTAGATGGTTAGAAGTAAACAGAGTTTCAATTGCAAGTGAAACTAGCTAAATAATTTTGGGATTTGACATCTCAGTCTTCCCCAGACCAGTATCTTTTAGGGTGCACTGTGTTCAACTCTCAGACGGCATGGTACCAGTCTGGGGGAAGGCAGGCTATCTAATCCACTGAAGATCCCTGAAGATCATACTGTGGCCATCTAGGAGACTTAAAGAACTCTACATCATCATCATCATCATTATTATTATTATTATTATTATTATTATTATTATTATTATTTATTTATTTATTTATTAGATTTGTACGCCGCCCCTCTCCGAGGACTCGTAGCGGCTTCCAACAAACAATACAGTCTACAAATCCAATATTAAAACAAAACATATTAAAAAAACCTTTATTAAAAACAATCACACAACTCAATAGACCATGCATAAAACGGGACAGCCGGGGGAATCAATTTCCCCATGCCTGGCGACATAGGTGGGTTTTCAAGAGTTTGCAGAAGGCAAGGAGGATGGGGGCAATCCTAATCTCCGGGAGGAGTTGATTCCAGAGGGCCGGGGCCGCCACAGAGAAGGCTCTTCCCCTGGGTCCCGCCAAACGACATTGTTTCGTTGATGGGACCCGGAGAAGGCCAACTCTGTGGGATCTAATCGGTCGCTGGGATTTGAGCAGCAGAAGGTGGTCTCGAAGGCAATCTGACTGACTGACCCCAGCATTTAGTCTTGGGACTATAGTGTACAGGAGTGTTTCCCAACCTTGGCAACTTGAAGATATTTGGACTTCAACTCCCAGAATGCCACAGCCAGCGAATGCTGGCTGGGGAATTCTGGAAGTTGAAGTCCAGATATCTTCAAGTTGTCAAGGTTGGGAAACATTGGTATAGAGCAGTCCCATTTAATTATCCAAATCAGTAACACAGCTGTTCTTCAACAATTTGTCTAAAGTAAATAGCATAAAAAGCAGGAAGACTAGGACTCACCTGGGGTCGTCACTGTACTGCACAGCTGCGTAACGTACCCCGTTCGCACCCACCACGTTGATGAAAGGAACAACCAGGCCTTCCATGAAGGATCGGATCATCCGGAAATTTCCCCTGCCAATGCTAGAGGATCCATCTACCAGGAATGCAATGTCAGCCAGGTACACATTGGTGCAGACCACTGCAAGACAAATCAACTGGTCAGAAGGCTTACCTTCATCAGTGGATCCCTCCATGCATTTATATTGCAAGCCAAAGGAACAGCAAGAGCTGGGCTTGGTCTGCACACAGTTATATACTAGCTCGAGGCTTTAGTCCCACAGAGCCAGGCTGAAGCATTCCTAGAAAAAAGGTCTACAATATATATATGAGATACAGTGGTACCTCTACCTAAGAATGTCTCTACTTACAAACTTTTCTAGATAAGAGCCGGTGTTCAAGATTTTTTTGCCTCTTCTCAAGAACCATTTTCCAATTACAAACCCGACCCTCCGAAACTGTAACCGGAAAAGCCAGAGAGAAGCCTCCGTGGAGCCTCTCTAGGAATCTCCTGGGAGGAAACAGGGCTGGAAAAGGTGGGGAGAAGCCTTTGTGGGGCCTCTCTAGGAATCTCCTGGGAGGAAACAGGGCCTCCACCCTCCCTGTGGTTTTTCCAATCGCACACATTTATTTTACATTGATTCCTATGGGAAAAATTGCTTCTTCTTGCAAACTTTTTTACTTAAGAACCTGGAACAAATTAAGTTCGTAAGTAGAGGTACCACTGTACATCATATATCAAGTCCATAATTTAACCATTAAAGTCATTACACAATTAAAGAAGTAGAAAAAGTATTGTCTTAATAAGTAATGTGAAAAGACTACTGTACATATATTTCTTGACTTACAACCACAATTGAGGCCAGAATTTTCATCCCTAAGCAAGGCAGTTGTTAAATGAGTTGTCCCTGATTTTACAAACTTTTTTTTTCCCCATGGCTAAGTGAATCATTAAGCGAATTGAGTGTGGTTGTTAGGTAAAGTTGTCTTCCCTCATCAACTTTGCTTATAGGAAACTGCTGAAAAAGTCAAAAATGGCAATCACAGTTGCAATGTTGCAACTGTTGTAAATACAACCCACTTGCCAAGCGCTCAAATTTTGATTGTATGACTGTGGAGAAGTTGCAACTGTCACACAAGGAGCGGTGTTAAGCCACTTTTTCAGTGCTGCTTAAACTGTTGCTAAACAAACAGCTGTATATTGAAACTATCTGTATTTAGGACCACAGAATCTGAGATAAAAAGGGAGACTCAGAAAGGAAACTGCAATCTGAAACAGACAGACTACAATAAACTTTTTATTCCTTTCTTTCAAAAGGTACGGCAGAATCAAAATCAAGGAATGGAATCTTTTATTTCTGAGGTTTTATTTCTTAATGTGACAGTCAGTTTGGTCTAGTGCCGTGATGGCGAAACTATGGAGCCATATTGGAGGACCCATGAGGCATTGCTCTATGTCAGCTCCAGCGTACATTTCATTTATTGGATTTATATGCCGCCCCTCTCCGAAAACTCGTGCCTTGGGAAAGGCTGTTTCGCCCCTCGGAGGCTTCAAAAAAGCTCCAGGGTGCGAAAAACAGCCCAATGGGCAAACTGGAAGTTCAGAAAAATAGACATGGTTTGCCCGTCATGCTGTTTTTCGCACTTCAGGGCTTCAGCAAGCTTCCCTGAAAGCTTCAGACTACAAAAAAAAGAACAATGGACTCCATCACTGGTCCAATGGTTAAGGCACCAGATTACAAAGCTGGGGACCATGAATTTAGATCCCATTTTAGCCTGAAAGCCAGCTGGGTGAACTTGGGCCAGTCATTCTCTCTCAGCCCAACTCACCATCCACGGTGGTTGTTGAGAGGAAAATAGGAGGAGGAAGGGGTATTGGGTATAGTCGCCACCTTGAATTATTCCTCCGTAAAAATATTAAAATTGGGATATAAATGAAGAGGTAGGTTGGTAGGTAGGCAGACAGACAGACAGAGAAACAAAATGTCTGGAAGACATAATTTGTAAACAAATATTATGCTTCCTCCTATTGATAGTTGCTATGGTCAGGTGTGGGTCTGGCTTTAAAACAATCATGGGACAGCATAGTAAGGAAGATTACTATTTGATAACGCATATATTAACATCAGCAAGGTTGGTGTTTGCACAAACTTGGAAAAAGGAAAATATACCAAATGGAGAAATGGTGATTAGGAAAATGCTAGATTGTGCTAAATTAAGCAAATTAACATAAAAAATTACAGAATAAACAAAATAAAGACTACTACACGGCAGTGTTCCCTCTAATTTTTTGGGGGGGTGGGCGGAAAAGTATAGTGTCTGAGCGACAGTCCCTTTGGGACTGGGCGGCACAGAAATAATAAATAAACAAACAAACAAAGAAACAAACAAATAAAAAACCCACCCTGTTTTGCCTCAGAGAATTTCAAAATAAAATACTGTACTGTGTGTCTATAACAGTGAGCTCATAATAGGGCAACTCTATCAATATCAAAATGCCACTTAAATAGTTGAGCTAGTTTCAAACTAGATTTTGATTTTCTTTCTCTCTTCCTTACTCCCATTCTTTTTCTTTCTCTTTTCCTTCCTCTCTTTTTTCTATCTGTTTCTCTCTCTTCCTCTCTTCCTCTCTCTCTCCTTCCCTCTCACTCTTTCCCTCTCGGCTTCTGGGCAGGTTTGGAAAACTCTGAGTTGATGATGATTTTTAAGTGAGCGATTGCTCACTGCTCAGCTTAAAGGGAACTATGCTACACGGTTTGGGGAAAATTATATAGTTGGATAGAAAAGAAAAAAGAATTGAATGTTATAACGTCTAAGAAAAAGAATGAATAGATGAAAATAGAATTGTAACATATTAAGCTTTTGTGTTTCTTTTATATTTGAAAGTTTATCTGTATGTCTTGTTTTATTTGTTCATTATTTTTAAAAAAGAAATATTTTTATTACAGCAGATAAATAAACATTTCAGCAAAGTTACAGGAGTTCAGTTTTCAAAAAGAGGAAAAATAAATCAAGTTATGGACTTATTTCTCTTGCATACTACCAACAAGAGCAAACAGACAGACAGCGCTATATACAGTTTGTCAAGGGTACTTTATATAATGGTTCAGTTTGGAAGTAGTGAGTCATGACAAAGCCTTAGCAAATCAAAATCATTTAAAAACCATCTTTAACACCGATAACACAATTTTCAATTCTTTCAGAGTCCCTACTCCAGGAGTTTATAACTTTTTTCTATTGAAAGCTGCACCCCTTCAGATAAAATCTCTTCAGGAGACGTTTCCTACAGTTAAAAGTAGGTGTGAACGGGGACTCTTTCTCAAACACCCTCTGTTCTCTCTTCTAAAAAGCAGGTTGCAGGGAATGGAGGAAACCTTTTATCGGGGCTTCTGAAATTAGTTGCTGGGACAGAGGTTTCTTACCCCTAAATTCAGTGGTGGGCTGTAACCGGTTTAACAACCAATTTGGCGATTGTGTGCTTTGTGTACGTGCACACCTAACACACTTGCACTCAGCATTCAAAATACAGCAATTTGAATCTCAACTGCTTGCCTTCTAGGGAAGCCCGAGTAAATAGAACAGTGGAGGTGCAGAATTCAGCTTTGCTGTGTAACTCAGCTGAACCAGAAAAAGGAAATATAGGATAGCGCAGGGGCGGGTGGGCGGAGCCAGCTGATCATCGGAACTACCAGTTTGCCCGAAACAGTCTGAACCAGCAGCGGCCCACAACTGCTTAAATTACTCCCCAAGTGCACAGTCAAAGCAATTATTAGTATTAAATGACTAGAAAATTGGGAACACGGGGAGAAAAGAATAGACGTTCCTTCCTTCTATTGCACAGCTGTTATGAAACTATAATTAAAAATTATGTACCAGGTGTGTTTTGTAATTTTTTTTTTAAAAAAACTACTCTATGAAAGTGCTTTCAAATACAGAATATTGTGAAATGTAAACCTGGCCATGTTCAACATCACACATGAGCTCTCACCCCCCTGTAGTTTCTGGAGACTTCCAAATGAACTCCAGTATTTAATCCTTCCTCTCCTATTACACCAGGTGCGCTAGAATAAAATCATACCATATGGTGCTCGGTGAAGCTCTCCAAGATTTCAAGTGGTGTTTTTACAAACCTTTCTCTCCAGGGTCCTTCTCTAACAGAGGAACAGCTTTACCTCTTCGCTTTCCTGAGTTTCCTGCTATCCTTTCTCCAGCCAATACAGTGGCTGAATGGAGGGGGAAAAGACAGAGGTTGGGCCCCTCACATCTATAGGGCTGCCATGCAGACTTAAATTAACAATGACTCACCTCTCTCCCTTTTTTGAGCCACGACTTGTATGGAAGCAAAGAATACCGCATGAACTGCTGCGAGGAACAACATTTTGCTTCTCATGGTGGGAGTCTGAAACAAAGAAGAAGAGATGGAAGAGATGTTTAATTCTTCAGACTGGGAATACAAGAGCTGAACAGGTTTATCACGAGCAGTACTGTCCTAGTCTCTGTTGTGGTTAGCTCTGGCCCAGCTCCTGCCCCAAGGACTGTGCATGTGGGGGAGACATCCACATGCTGCAGGCCTGTTTTCCCCCCGGTGGAATCTCCTCTGACCAAGAAGACATGAGTGACAGGGAGGAGGAGAGTGTGGCAGACAGCTCAGAAGGAGATCAATTATCTAGCTCCTCCTTGGATTCAGAACAAGAGTTAATGATACAGCCACGCATGTGGAGAGCGATGCATAGGCAACAACAACTGAGAGATTATTATCAAAGAAAATGAGGCCACCTGTGGTTGGGTGGGGCTGTGGTAAATAGTGAGACTGCTATAAGTAGCAGCCTGTGGGTTTGGCCATTGTGAAGGATTATCTGATCCTTGTGTTTCGTGCCTGCCTTGCTGACTTTGACCTTTTGTGTGCTGATTTTTCCCTGCTTTGAAACTAAACCAGAGCAAAGTGTGTTTCACTTTGTGAAAGAAGAAGGACTGTGAATTGCCTCACAGCTGCAAGCTAAGTATCACAGAACTGATGAGGGACTTGTACAAATTACCAATTTGTTTGGAGACAAGTGCTCTTTGCTATTCCAAAAGAGGGCTTAGTTTAAGTGACTTTTCATTATAAAGAACCTTGTTTTGAATTTTCAAATGTGTGTGTGTCTGAAATTTGTACCTGTGAATTTTTGGGAGAAGTCTACCAGAGAGCCCAACAGAACAGTCTCCAAGCCAGGACCCCAGATAAGTGGCAAAGGGGGATGCTCCTTTCATATTTCCTTGTTTCTCTAGAAATAGACTTCCTATAATTTTATGTCATCTGCTTAACCATGGCCAGAGAGGAATAGAATAATACCTGAGTTGGAAGGGACCTTGGAGATCTTCTAGTCCAACCACCTACTTAGTCAGAAAGCCCTACACATTTCAGACAATTGGTTATCCAATCTCTTCTTAAAAACTTACAGGAGATGATAGTTGCAAAGACCTGAGTGCAGTGTGTTTATTAATAGGAAAAATCAAGCAGTTAAAAAATGGAATACAGTGGTACCTCTACCTACAAATGCTTCTATTTACGGACTTTTCTAGATAAGAACCAGGTATTCAAGATTTTTTTGCCTCTTCTCAAGAACCATTTTCCACTTACAAACTCGAACCTCTGTAACTGTGACCGGAAAAGGTGGGGAGAAGCTTCAGTAGGGTCTCTCTAGGAATCTCCTGGGAGGAAATAGGGCTAGAAAAGGCAGGGAGAAGCCTCCGTGGGGCCTCTCTAGGAATCTCCTGGGAGGAAATAGGACTGGAAAAGGTGGGGAGAAGCCTCTGTGGGGCCTCTGTAGGAATCTCCTGGGAGGAAACAGGGCCTCCACCCTCCCTGTGGTTTCCCGAATTGCACACATTATTTGCTTTTACATTGATTCCTATGGGAAAAATTGCTTCTTCTTACAAATTCTTCTTCTTAAGAACCTGGTCACAGAACGAAATTAAGTTTGTAAGTAGAGGTACCACTGTACAAGTCTGAATATATTTCATTCAAAATTTCCCCTTTAAATGCATAGCTAATTGAGAACTGTACTGCAAAATCAAGACAAGAATGAAATTCAAACAATGATTTTAAAAAATCTTCCCATCCATGCATTAATGTTAATCAATCAGATCACTTCAGTTTGGAATTTTCAATTTTTGAATTCTTAACGCATTTAGACATCTTCATTTATTATTGATAGAAGCACATATCCACAGGTGTACATAATAAATGATACTTGATTATTTTGGATCAATTAATTTGGAAGCTCCAGATATAAGTGTGTAAATCTAGCCATGGTGATTGGCTTTATATGCAGTACTAAATCATATGATTTTTTAAAAAAAGACTAGGCTTAACACACATGTGAACCTGCCATTTTGGTTTATAAACAATGTTTAAATCAGGTTACTATAATCTATTTCATACATACTGCCATTCCAGTCCATAGCTTATTGAATAAATCACTGTTAACATACTGGCATCTTTCCTCAGATAGAATAAGGAAAGGAGCAGGAGGTTAAACACTCCGCTTGTATCAGTGGTGGGTTCTGAGTTACTTTGCCACCGGTTTGGATCCGCACTTGTGCATGATTTCAGTGTTGGTTTCAATGTTGGTAATGACCTTTAAAGCCCTACATGGCATTGGACCAGAATACATCCGGAACCGCCTTCTACCGCACGAATCCCAGCAGCCGATAAGGTCCCACAGAGTTGGCCTTCTCCGGGTCCCGTCGACCAAACAATGTCGTTTGGCGGGCCCCAGGGGAAGAGCCTTCTCTGTGGTGGTCCTGGCCCTCTGGAATCAACTTCCCCCAGAGATTAGAACAGCCCCCACCCTCCTTGTCTTTCGCAAATTACTCAAGACCCACCTTTATCGCCAGGCATGGGGGAACTGAGACATCCTCCCCCAGGCTTTTATATTTTATGTTTGGTATGTATGTGTTGTATGGTTTTTAAATTATTGGGGTTTTAGATATGTTTTATTTTAATATTAGATTTGTCTCACTGTTATATTGTTTTTGTATTACTGTTGTGAGCCACCCCGAGTCTTCGGAGAGGGGCGGCATACAAATCTAATAAATAATAATAATAATAATAATAATAATAATAATAATAATAATAATAATAATGATTCTGAGCCTGCACAGAAGTGACCTGGGTGGGTGGGCAAAGCCTCCCACCACTGGTTCTAAGAATCAGTCTGAACCAGGAGCAACCCACCACTGGCTTGTATTATACAAGATTAAAGTCTTAACTGACAAAATATACCCATGGTTAAACAAATAATTGTTTAGCATAATGGGTGAACCCAGAACTATCACTTACACACGGCTTTATTATGGGCCAAACCAGATGATTAAATGAAAAGGGAAGAACTTCATCCTACTGGAAACAAACTTTCACCTTAATCATCTAGGTACTTAGTGTTTAGATCATACCACATACATATTTTCTTTTTGTAATGATCTCCTTTCTTAAAAAAAACAACAAAAAGGAATTTCTCCTTGGGGGAAAAAAAAGAAAGAAATTATGCAAAAATATTGGCTTGGTTTCATCAATTTTTCCATAAATGGACTGCATTCCACTGAAATGGAAAGATTTGAAACTTCTATAAAATAAATAGTGCTGATCATTTAAATATATACTAATAGTGCCGAACATTTAAATATACACTACTGGTTTTATACTATGAATATATGCTATACTACATAATGGTGAACCTATGGCAAGAATGTCACAGGTGGTACGTAGAATCATATATGTCAGCACGGGAGCCATTGCCCTAGCACAGCTCCAGTGCGCATGCATGCTCCAGCCTATTTTGGGCTCATGCGGAGGCTCTGGGAGGGCGTTTTCACTCTCTGCAGGCTCCAGGGAAGCCTTTGGGCAAAAAACAAACCCTACTGGAAGTCAGGAAGTGGGGGAACGGGGGAGGTTGTGCATGCATGAGCGGGGTTGGGGTGCATTGAATCATACATGTGGGCATGCATGTGCACACAATAATGTGTGTGCGTGTACTTTTGGCACCAAGGGAAAAAAGGTTCGCCATCACTGCTATGTGTTGGTCATGGCATCGGACCAGAATATCTCTGAGACCACCTTCTGCCGCACGAATCCCAGCGACCAGTTAGGTCCCACAGAGTTGGCCTTCTCTGGGTCCCGTCCACTAAAAAATGTCGTTTGGTGGGACCCAGGGGAAGAGCCTTCTCTGTGGCGGCCCTGACCCTCTGGAACCAGCTCCCCCTCGAGATTAGGATTGCCCCCACCCTCCTTCCCTTTCGTAAACTTTTTAAAACTCACCTCTGCCTGGCTTATATAGTTTTATGTATGGTATGCTTGCGTTGAATGGTTTTAAATTAATGGGGTTTTTAGATACTTTTTAAATATTAGATTTGTTTATTATATACTGTTTTATTATTATTGTGAGCTGCCCTGAGTCTATGGAGAGGGGCGGCATACAAATCTAATAAATAATAATAATAATAATAATAATAATAATAATAATAATAATAATAATATAGGACACTTAAGTATTCATCATTCTTATAATTTAAGTCCAGGCTCTAGCTGGATTTTTCAGGTGGCATTATCTCTCAAACAATGTCATTTGGCGGGACCCAGGAGAAGAGCCTTCTCTGTGGCGGCCCCGACCCTCTGGAACCAGCTCCCCCCAGATATCAGAGTTGCCCCCACCCTCCTTGCCTTTCACAAGCTCCTTAAAACCCACCTCTGTCGTCAGGCATGGGGGAATTGAATTTTTTTCCCTTCCCCCTAGGCTTATAGAATTTATACATGGTATGCTTGTTTGTATGATTGGTTCTTTAAATAGGTTTTTTTTAGATTATTTTTTAATATTAGATTTGTTACATTGTTTTCTTTACTGTTGTTAGCCGCCCTGAGTCTTCGGAGAGGGCGGCATACAAATCTAATAAATAAGTAAGTAAGTAAGTAAGTAAGTAAGTAAGTAAGTAAGTACGTACATACATACATACATACATACATAAATATCTAGCTAGCTATGATTGGCAACTGCTCATTGAGCAGGAGTCATGAGTCCAGAAGAACCTCCAAGGTAGAGCCCATTTAGAGATGGATTCCTCCTGGTTCGGACCCATTCACCCGAACTGGTAGAAAGCAGCTGGTGACATCATGATGACAAGACAGATCCGGTACTGTTGGTGCCAATCCGTGGATGCCACCATCTTTTTAAAAACATTTTTGGATAAATTTAAAAAAAATTTTTTTTTAAAAAAATTGTGGGTTTTGGAGAAAAGAGCCAAACCAGCACAAAGCTATGCTACCCAGCCCTAAACCCTGCAGCCAACCCAAAAGGATGTCAGATAGCTTGGTTGATAGTATTGAAGGCCACCAAGAGATTATGAAGAGATCATCCGTCCTGCTCTTCCTAGAGATCATCAACCAATGCCATTTCTACTTACTGTTCTAAGATAGTACTAGCAACAGCCCTTAGACTTTATATACTGCTTTTACAGCCCTCTCTAAGCGGTTTACAGAGTCAGCATATTGCCCCCAACAATCTGGGTCCTCATTTTACCCACCTGGGAAGGATGGAAGGGTGAGTCAACTTTGAGCCTACTGAGATTTGATCTGCCAAACTGCTGGCTGCAGGCAGTTCAGCAGAAGTAGCCTGCAGTACAGCATTCTTTATTTGCTGGTTTAAAAAATCTGTCCAAATCAACCTTGTTTTTTAAAAATGAAGATTAAATAAAATAGATTATATAAAACCTGGAAGGGTCAGACAAAAATTTCTATTCTGGCTTTCCTTTTATAACAAGCTCTCCCAAACGACTGCAGCATGGAGGGATGTTAGGTGGAAAGCATAGTTCCCTCTAAGCTGAGCAGTGAGCAATTGCTCACTTAAAAATCATCATCAACTCAAGAGTTTTCCAAACCTGCCCAGAAGCCGAGAGGGAAAGAGTGAGAGGGAAGGAGAGAGAGAGGAAGAGAGGAAGAGAGAGAAACAGATAGAAAAAAGAGGAAGGAAAAGAGAAAGAAAAAGAATGGGAGTAAGGAAGAGAGAAAGAAAATCAAAATCTAGTTTGAAACTAGCTCAGCTATTTAAGTGGCATTTTGATATTGATAGAGTTGCCCTATTATGAGCTCACTGTTATAGACACACAGTACAGTATTTTATTTTGAAATTCTCTGAGCCAAAACAGGGTGGGTTTTTTATTTGTTTGTTTGTTTGTTTATTTGTTTATTTGTTTATCTATCTATCTATCATTTATTTATTTATTTATTTATTTATTATTTCTGTGCCGCCCAGTCCCGAAGGGACTGCCGCTCAGACACTATACTTTTCCGCCCCCCCCCCCAAAAAAAAATTAGAGGGAACACTGGTGGAAAGAGGAGATTCTAAGAAACATCTCAGTTGTACTAATAGACAATGCCTCCATCCTATTGTCATGTTTTTTTTCTTTTCAGTCCCTCTATGCAGCAGTCCACTTTACATGATAATAGAACTATTATAAAGCAGGGAGAAGTAGATAATCTTTTGGCAAATGAACTGGACAAATGAACAGTAAATTTTATTTATTTTTATTTATTTTATTTTATTTATTTGTCAAACAATTATAGGGTGATAATTTGTACAAATTAAACATTAAATAAGTAATGATAAAAAGTAACAAAAGAAGACAATAGGACAGGGACGGTAGGCACAATGGTGCGCTTATGCACGCCCCTTAACTATTAATGATTTATTAACTATTAACTAATGAAATATCAACTATTAACAATTAATGAAACTATTAATTGTCTGTGCAGTAGTTCCTTTTATAGAACCTAAATTAGTCCAGTTAACAGTACCACTCTATCTCACAGAAATCAGAAATGCAAACCAGGTATAACTTGTGGTAAGGTAACACTATTACATCTAATGAATAATGGTGGCCATTAGAATTACATAGCAACTTTCCTGGCTATGCCAACAGCTTTTATACCAGTTGCATTGAGTATCTAGATCTCCTGTATTGCAGACGGGGAAATAGAAAGAGCTGGATTGTGTCTGTAATCACACTACTCCTATGAAAACATAGCTGAAATATGATAGAAGGGAATGATGATTACAACTAAGGATGAAATAGGAAGAAATTTAATCCAGTAAAAGGCTACCAATGCAATGGCTAATTTAGAGCGCAGTGGTAATGCACAGTGACTTTCATAATGTAAACTTCCTAACCACTTAGAGATCCTTGCATTATCTGCCTTCTGGAGTTTCTACTGCCTTTTTGTAATTATGCACATCTTTGGGTTAAACGGGGGAATTCACAGGAGCACAAGAGCATTCTCCCTTTCCTACTATTCTAGAACAAGCTCAGGGTTTTAATAGGAGTGGTGGAATTGGTAGCACAATCTGTAAATCAGGTAATTAAATGTATATGTACATTTTCTCATATTTTCCCCCTAGCAGCTTCAGGAAAACAGAGAAATTACTATTGAATACAGTGATCCCCCGATTATTGCGAGGGTTCCGTTCCAGGACCCCTCGCAATGATCGGTTTTTCGCGAAGTAGCGCTGTGGAAGTAAAAAAACCATCTGCGCATGCGCAGATGGTGTTTTTACTATCGCCGCAGCAGCGAGGAGCCGAAGATTGGGGTTTCCCCGCCGCCCACGCAAACTCCTCGCTGCTGCCGCGCCCACCGCTTGTCCGCCGCCTGCCTGCCCGCGCGCCCCCAGCTCGCCCGCCCTTCGCCCGCCCACGCCGTTCGCTCGCGCCGCTTCCCAGCTGGGAAGCGGCGCTGGGGGTCTTACCGGCCACCCACTCCTCGCTGCTGCCGCGCCCGCCACTTGTCTGCCGCCTGACTGCCCGCCCACGCCGTTCGCTCGCACCGGGTTGGGGGTCCGGGGGGTGCTGGCAAGCCCCCCATGCCGGCGGCAACGTTTTAAAACAGCCGCGCAGCTTCCCAACTGAGTCCCGAAGGGCGTGCGAGCGGGTGCTGGGGGCTGTTTTAAAACGTCGCGGGGGCTGGGGGCTGTTTTAAAACGTCGCCGCCGGCATGGGGGGCTTCCTAGCAGCCCCCCAAACCCGGGTTGGGGGTCCGGGGGGTGCTGGCAAGCCCCCCATGCCGGCGGCGACGTTTTAAAACAGCCCTCCCGCCAGCAAGAGGGGGAAGACCCAGGGAAGCCGCCCAGCAGCTGATCTGCCCGGCGCCATCTACGCATGCGTGGCCATAGAAAAAAAGGGCGCGCATGCGCAGATGGTGTTTGTACTTCCGGGTTGAAAAATCGCCATATAGCCGTTTCGCAATGATCGGGATCGCAATACCCGGGGGATCACTGTACAGTAATTAAGAAAACAGCAAATAGTAAACAGTTTGCAGCCTGTGGCTGTTCCCTCCATTTTTCTAGATTATCCCAATGAAACATAGCAGAATATCTTTTACCCTCTTTAAAAGAGGAGTGGAAACCTCTGATTGGCGAAGCTCTCCAACTCTTTAATTTCTTCCAATTGGCCCTCAAAGTGCAATTTGTAGCCACAGTGCTTGCTATAACAGGTTATAAATGCAATAGAGTATGCATGCAATACTTGCTTTGTTAGATAAATAGGTATTCAATATATACTTTTATGCATATAAAGCATCTTGTAGTTGAGTTGGGAGTTTTGCACTAAAAATTAATTATGCAAGTTTCTACATGTGCATAGAAAAAATATGAATTCATAAATTGTATAGGATCCAAAGAGCAAATGAAGTCATTGGAAAGTGACTAATCTCCCCTACACTGATGTCCTATTTGTTCATACTTCATAGTAAAATAAAAATAAGGCAACCAGATTACACTTTGATGCAAACTACAAACCAGCCATGTCTTACAGGTAGCACAATTAGAATTAGGTGGGGAAACTGAGACCTTGCTGAAGTATAGTTCAAAACAATGTAAAACAACATAATCTATGATGCTGAGGCTAAATTCACACAATATGCTAAGCCATTGGTTAACTTATCATAGCTTGCTGACCAAACCATAACTGCCTCTTCTCGTGCACCACGTATCAGCAATAAATGTTCTAGACTAAAAATCCAGTTTGAATTCATTGTTCTTGTCTACGGAACTTTCCTCAATAATAGTTATTTCTCAGCTCTTTTTGGTCCCAAGGAAAGTGTAATTTCCTCTTGCCCCCAAGTTACTAAAACAGTTCCTATCCTGGTGAACTCCAGCCAAGCTACCACCTCCCTGCCCTGCAGCTATGAGGAAGGAAATAGTTCATTGGTTCAGCATATACAGGTACTCCAGAAATATGTATAAAATGGAGGGAGAACCCCCAAGGTAATCTCTGTCGCATGAGGCTTTATTATACCCTAATCTTTAAATACCCAGCCTATATTTGAAATTTCCAAAAGTCTTCCTTAATTATGATGGGACCATCTATTACTTTATTGCCCTTTAAAGCATCACTAGCAAAATCAGCCTGCAAAAACAAAACTGTAGCATTTTCTGATTATTTTATTTATGGATTATTTATTTATAGATCAGGGAAGCCAGCATTTGAATCTCTAACTAGTTTATAACTCTTACTATAAGGTTTGTTCCTTTTAGGAATAAATGTACAGTAATCTCTCGCTACTTCGCGGTTCATCTTTCACGGATTTTTCCGGGTTTTCAAAGGGGGCTTAAATCCATTAAATCCATTGAAAATTTTAAATCCATTAAAAATTCATAAAATTCTTCTACAGTACTACTGTACTCTATTAAAGAAACTGGTAGGGTATCACATGTAGTTCCAGCAGAGAAACATTATAGAATGGCTGTTTAATGCAAAGGGTGGGTTTTAAAAATCCAAATACTCGTTAAATACATTTTAAAAAAATCTTTCCTCTACTTCATGGAAATTCGTTTTTCACGGGTGGCATCCCCCGCGAAAAATGAGGGATCACCGTATATGATTCTGCGCTAGTAATCTTTTTGAATGAATGCTTCTCTCCCTAGCTGAGCAGTCTATGGCAATGGGACTCATTTAATCCAGAGTTGGCCTGATGTTTTTACACTACAGGTCCCAACAATCAACCCCAAAAAGCTGTTTAGTTTGATGGGAATTAGAGCACAAAAATTGGAGGAGGGGCAAACAAAGGATCTATGGTTGAGCTTCTTTGAGCTGTCCAAGAACTTAAGGAGTTTAAGGGGGAAAGCCACCAAAGAACTGGAGGAAGAGACCAGTCCCCCTGTTCATGGAAAGCAACTGAGCATGGCCAACAATGTGCCAGTGGCTGCTTGCCCAAGTTCCAGAAACAGGACGCAACCTTCCAGGAAGAGATGACGGCAAGATGCATAGAAAAGAAAGCTGATTTCTGAGCGATTAACAAGTGGAAACAAGAATTAGAAGCAGCCCAAGACACATGAAGAAAAAGAAGAAACAATACAGCACTTCATTAGAACTTGTCAAAGGGGCACTCTGTTAAAGTAGGAGCCTCGGTGGTGCAGTGGTTAGAGTGCAGGACTGCAAACTACTTCTGCTGATCACAGGCTGCCAGCAGTTTGGCAGATCGAATCTCAGTTAGGCTCAAGGTTGCCTCAGCCATCCATCCTTCCAAGATCGGTAAAATGAGGACCCAGATTGTTGGGGGAAATATGTTTACTCTCTGTAAACCGCTTAGAGAGGACTGTGAAGCGGTATATAAGTCTAAATGCTAATGCTAAAATGCTATAAACTGTTTTCCTTTAGCGCCAGGAAGCAAAACCCAGAGGTGTCTCTGAGCGCGTGCAAAGTAAGGCTTTCCTCTCCTACTTGGACGTAAACTCCGCGGATGTTAAGGCTGTGGCGCAAGGTGGTCACTCAGAAGCGCGCGATGAAATTTGATTTCAATGCACATTAGCGCGCATTCAACGGGACAATTAAAGTTAGTCTTAAGTCTAAAAGTTAAGCCCCCTCCAAGTGTACTCGCCGAGACGCCCTGACTTTGGAATAACGGCGTGGGGAGGGGGGAGGGGGTGGTCAGCTGCAGCGGGATTCCCCTCCTTTCGCGCGCCTTCCCTCACGCGCGCGCCTGTGTCCCGCTGGCTGTGCAAACCTGACCCCGCTTGAACGCCGCATCCGCTCCTCCAAAGTGGGAATTTACCTGCCGCTGCCCGAGCGCATACTCTGCAGAAGATCTGGGGACTTGCCTCTCTTTTCCCCCTCAGCGGCGGCCCCCCTGAACGTCTCCCGCGCTGCTCATCGGAGAAGAAGCGAGAAGCAGCCGAAAAGCAGCCGAGGGAAAAGGGAGGGGGGAAAAACACACCACACACGCAACCCGAGAAAGTCCCGCGACGCCGTTTGCCAAAAGGATGAGAAAAGGGGAGGGGGCGTTGTCTGTGTATACGCCGTTCGCCCCTCCTCCGGCGCTGCGCCTCCTGCCGCTCTGGGCTCGGCCCAGCCCTCTCCCCTCACCGCCGTCGCCCCGGCGAGTCCAAGCGCCCTTCGCTTCCTTGCAGAAAATGGGCGGCGGGAAGGGAGTGTCGGTGGGCTGCCCCCCCCCAGCCCCGGTGGCTGCCTCAGGTATTTGTCTCTGGTGCCTGAATAGCGCTGAGGAGCCCTTACCTAGCTAGGTCTGCCAGGGACCGATAGTCCTCGACTTACAACCTTTCGTTTACTGACCGTTCTTTCTTTTTTTACTTACTTACTTACTTACTTACTTACTTACTTACTTACTTACTTACTTACTTACTTACTTACTTACTTACTTACTTACTTACTTACTTACTTACTTACTTACTTACTTACTACATTTGTATGCCGCCCCATTCTGGAGACTCGGAGCGGCTCACAACAACAAATTACCATGGTGCTGAAAAAAAAGGACATATGGCAACACCACATTTGGAATGTTAATAATTAAATATTAATTAATTAATTAATGTTCAGTTCTGGAGACCTCAGCTACAAAAAGATCTTGATAAAATTGAATGGGTCCAAAGATGGACTACAAAAATGATGGAAGGTCTTAAGCATAAAACTTATCAGGAAAGACTTAATGAATCCAATTTGTATAGTCTGGAGGACAGAAAGGAAAGGGGGGACATGATCAAAATATGTTAAAAGTTTCAATAAAGTTCAGGAGGGAAGTGTTTTTAATAGGAAAGTGAACCCAAGAACAAGGGGACACAATCTGAAGTTAGTTGGGGGAAAGATCAGAAGCAACGTGAGAAAATATTACTTTTACTGAAAGAGGAGTAGATGCTTGGAACAAACTTCCAGCAGACGTGGTTGGTCAATCCACAGTAACTGAATTTAAACATGCCTGGGATAAACATCTATCCATCCTAAGATAAAATACAGAAAATAGTATAAAGGCAAACTAGATGGACCATGAGGTCTTTTTTCTGCCTCTCAATCTTCTATGTTTCTATGGCCATTTTTTCACACCTAGGATCGTTGCAGCTTCACGTGATTTACATTAAACACGCTTATCTCAGTGGTTGGTCTATGACAGGGCTTACCCGATAACCTTGTGCAACCTTCTGACAAGCAAAGCCGATGGGGAAACCATATTCGCTTAACAACACTGTTACTAACGGAACAATTGCAGGTTGTAAAATGGAACAAAACTCAATTAGCAACTGTCTCGCTTAACAGAAGTTTTGTGCTCAGTTGTGGTGGTAAGTCAAGGACCACCTATAAATGGTCATCTGCTAACCAGCATAAATTTTGGGCTTGGTTGTAATCGTAAGTCGAGGACTACCTACATTGTTGATTGATTGATTGATTGATTGATTGATTGATTGATTGATTGATTGATTGATTTAGACTTGGTACTCAGGGCTTGTTCAGGGCAGTGTTCTGACTTCTTTCAAGATGCTCCAACTTCTCAATCTAGCCTACCACCTTTATTTATTTTAAAGAATGGGTGCCTATCCTTTTGGCTTGCCTGGGCTGCATTAAGTGAAGAGGAATTGTCTTGGGCTGCATATAGAATATAATTAATGTATATAAATCACAGTATAAGTTTAAAAATTATAATCTTGTAGGACCACATTACTAGCTGCCCAGAGCCACTTGCAGCCCACAGCACATGGTTGAAAACCCCACTTTTAAAGGAATTGATTTTTTTTTACCTAAAAGAACAAAGCACATTCTCCTAGTTATCCTATTTATGAACTTCAGTTCTACTGGAATTCATCTGAACACCTAAAAACAGGTTCCAGAATTCCTGGAACTATGTGTTAAGTAGAAAAAAAATGTGCTTAGACAAAAAAGTGTTTATACTATTTCATCTGAAATAATTACTGTCTCTTTGTTCAATGCACATAATCACCATTGTGCATGGGAAGAAACACCACCTTTACTTATAATCATGGCCAATTAAAGATGTTCACTATTCAGAAAATTTACCTTGAATTCAGAAGATAGCCCAATTTAACTCAGAGGCCACCCATCCAATTCAATCTGGGGCCATAGTGCGGTAAAATCTGAAGTTTCATATCTCCCATTTCACCAAAGGAAAATGAGACAATAGCTATAATTTGATTATTTGCTTAGATTGGACAGACTTTGTGAATATAGTAGAACTTACTTAAGGGATGAATCAGCTACGTTTTAAAAAATAGGTCTTGGTGCTAGGTTTCTTTTGATTTATTTGAAAAGAAAGTCTCTATATTGTTCCTTTTTGACAGAAATAGATTATAATTGCTGTTTTCAATGTTTATTGTGTGCTGATAATTAATAACATGTAGGCCCATGTAGGGAGGATTTATGGAGGAGAAACTTTTTTTGGTGTTAAATTAAACTTTAACTTTAATACCATTTCAGGAAGCAATTTCTATAAAATAAGCAGTTTCATCTTGGTAAAACTTCCACCACATCAGTGAAGTTTTCCAGTTGAAGACTGGTATCCAGACTTCATGGTAAGAACCATTAAAACGTTTTTTGATATTGGCAGAAAATAGAGCTACTATTGTGTTTATTAAAAAGAGTTGAAGGACCAGTTTGAGGATAGACATTCCTGGAGAAAATCTCTCTATAGGATTCCTAAGAGTCAACACCAACTTGATAGATAATCATCAATCATATCCACTAAGAGCTAGATTGAAACAAAGATATGCAGAAAAGTTTAACTCTTTCTTTCCATGCACTGGCTATGCTTATTACTTTGAATTCCAGACACGGTGGTTGAAGCAGAGAACTCTGAACTCTGAGTTGCTTCCTACATATGTATGTGCACATATGCAGGGGTGGGCTACTGCCCAGATGGGGGGAAACGCAGTGGGGTAGCGAAAATGGAGCTCCACCCCAGAGCACCCAATTTGCACTGAAAGATGTTGAAAGAAAATGCAGGGCGTCCTGCATAAGCCATGCCCACAGTGTGGTAGTAAAAGTTTTGGTAGCACTTCATTACACATATGTCTATGTGATCAGTAGTCACCTATGTACAAGTAGTTGTATTTTTATATTATACTAAAGGCAAGGCTTGTTTTAACCATTTACATAAAAATAAGAGGAAGCCTTGTTGACAAACTATATTTATTTATAATTTAAAGTACAGTAGCTTTAACCAATTCCTAATCTGTTTCCTATCTTTTCAGTTGCTTTTGTGTAGATTTCCGGAACTGATTAAAAAGTTTGATCAGGGCAGAAAAACAGATAAAGAATTGCCTAGAAATCATAAACTGAAGTAATAAACTATGCAAAATTATTATGTGGGAAAAGCTAGCATTTTTTCTCTCTCCATTTGTTACAATATACTCTGATGTTCTTTGTGTCTGCAAATGACAAGAAACTACACCACATATTCGCAATGATATTATGTTTCATTCCAAAATAAGTACCATAATAAGTGCATTATTTAGTAATAAAATGTCTGCAAGCTTATTTATTTATTTAATTAATTTTATTATTGTTTATGTTATTTTATTTTATTTATTTATTTATATTTTATTTATTTATTTATTTAGTTAGTTAGTTAGTTAGTTAGTTAGTCCAATACATAATACAAATTGAAGAGAATAGACATGTAGTAATATAAATAAAGAAAAGGAAATAAGAAAAGATATAAAAGTATAGGAAATCATATATGAAAGGAAGAAAAGATAAATGAGATAAGGAGATTCCAAAGGAAGCATTAAGGACCTTGAGATACAGATACCCTGAGATACAGATACTATCTTGTATAGTAATTGCTTTTATTGCCACAGCTAACTAATAGAACTAATAGAACTAAATACCTGTTAAAATTGTTTTTAGAGATGTTGCTTGCTAGTGGAATGACAAAATACATTTTAGTTGCATTATTCAAAAATCAGTCATAGAAACACAGTTGTGCAATTTAATGGCAGACCTGCTCACCTTGGAACCCAACAAACTATTACTTCTGACCCAAATGCAAATAACATTCCCGATGTGATCAGCTTGTCATTCATCTGCAATGGGCTCTCTTTAGCACAGCTGGTCACAGTGTTGAATTGTAGCTACAGTAGGACAAGAATTCATCCCAGAAAACAGAGGGAGTATTTTAACTAGTGGAAGATATGAATATCTATAAATTTTGAGATATACATCAGGAAGCCTGACCCACTGCAATGAATAGAGGGTGTAAGGGTCTGTTACCTGTTGTCAAAATGTTATTCTTCTTCATATTTTCATTTATCTGTTTTCTAAGAGAATCTTAATATTATTTCTTTTCAAGAGAGGTATCTATTTCCATTGAATCATTATTTTTACAGTACTTTATTACTAAGAACTGCAGTGGCACAGTAGTTAGAATGTAGTACTACAGGCTAATTCTACTGAATTGGCTCAAAGTTGACTCAGCCTACTGAATTGGCTCAAAGTTGACTCAGCCTTCAATCCTTCCAAGGTCAGCAAAATGAGGAACCAGATTATTGGGGGCAATATGTTAATTCTGTAAACAGCTTAGAAAGGGCTGTAAACCACTAGGAATATAAATCTATTGCTAAGTACTATTATTGTTGTTACATAATTGTAATTCATATGCTGTATGTTCAGTTGTATGAATTGTACACTATTTATGTTATTGTTTGGAAAATCTATTGTGATGATGAAACATAGAAACACAGAAGCCTGACGGCAGAAAAAGACCTCATGGTCCATCTAGTCTGCCCTTATACTGTTTCGTGTATTTTATCTTAGGATGGATATATGTTTATCCCAGGCATGTTTAAATTCAGTTACTGTACATTGAAAATGATCTTCTTTCAGCAAGTAATATTTTCAATTCAGCTTCTAGTCTCACAATAAGTGTTCCTGGAAGATTATTATGAAACACCAAATGATTATTATCTGAACAATAATTAGCCACAAGAATATATCTTTTTAGTGGCATCTCTAACAGATGGCGATGATGTTCCAATCTTGACATGTGCATCATGATATCATCACACAATTCGCAGACAGAAATGTAGCACGATGCCTGATGAAACTCATGATACCATTTGTCACTTCAGACATCCATTGGTTTTTAATTTACTTTTTAAAAACTTTTTTTAAACTTAATTTTTGTATCTCAAGTGCCTGCCTTTGCTAGTATATGTCGGAAGACTAATAAAACAGTAGAGGAGAACACATGGCACATGAGATGTTGCTTCAAGTTCCATCAGCCTTGACTTTGATCATGCTAGTTATAGCTACGTAATTTGTGGGGCCCTAGAGAATATGGGTGTCCTCAGCTTAAGCACTGGAAAAGGATGGGGCAATGGAAATAAGGGAGACATTTTCATTTAACATATGGAAGCAATTCCAAAGTTTGTTGAGAAATTTTAACTTTTTTAACTTTTGCAAATTAACCAGCAGACTAAAGACAAACAAGAAAATGCCATAAGGATTCTTCAGCTGGATTGCTTGGTCTCTAGCCTGGCTTGAGAGAAAAGAAATATGTGCAAAAGGGGAAAACTTATTTTCCCTCTTTCCTAATATAGAAAAAGCAGCAATAAAACAAACAACCCAGAAGCTTGATTATACAACTTGCGGAAAACCAATTTTTCTCAGGAAATAATAAAACTATGGAATATGTAACAAAATATGTAACAAAATGTAACAAAAGACACATTCGAGAGAATAGTAGCATTATTATTGAGGTCAGTGTTCAGATTTACATGTTGAATTAAGCGATACTGTAAGTTGCTTAGCTATAATTAATTTTATAAATCACAATAGTTTGCATTTACAACACAGCCAGAATCGTGGTTTCTAAACTGAAGTGTCTGGAATCACAAGTATGAAGCCCCTAGGATTTCATTAACTTCCATGAAGACAAAACAACGAAAGTATATTGTGATGCTGTTTGACTTTGCCTGTTTAATTATAGTCACTAACATCCTTAAACTGAATTCCCTTCAATTTTATATCCAGAATGGTGGATCATAATCATATTGTTCTGTGCTAAACATATAAGTAAAGTAATACCTTTGTACTCTGCCAGGAAGTATAAATTAGATAACATGAATATTATGCAAAGAACAGTTTGTATATTTAGAAACAATATGTTTAACAGCTAAATTTCCATAAATAAAACAATTTTGATACAAGAAACATACTTTAATTGTATATAGATTATGCTATTTATTTTGAACAAGGCATTTTCCTATGGAAAAGGAGAAATTCTCTTAATATAATGTTTAAAAGCCCTGTTTACATTTTAAATTAATGAATACTGATTACGTTTTGTGCCCTTAAATATACATATATAATAGGGAAGAGACTATACTTTTATTGCACATTTGTTTCACAAAATTCTAGGAATTCTAACCATACTCTGCAAAATTTGGTACTAAGAACTACCGGTAAGTCATTAGAGATTGTCTAACTGCCAAATCAATATTTTTAATTTAACTTTTCATGTATACTGTACACCAGCAGGACCCAAAAGAAGGGTCAGTTCAGGCTGAAGGACAGTCTCCCTTTCCCCAAGCCGCAATCTTCTTCAGCCCAGACTATGGTATTTGGAAGTGCAGCCCATCTGAACACCTTTAGAGATGCTTTCCCAATAACTGAGGGCTGGATTAGCTCTCTGCTTAACACGTCATCATGGTTCCAATGGTGGAATGAAGGGACAAGTGCAAGGATCCCAAACCTTCCAAGGCTTTTAAGTGAGAAGGAGCTCACCTGGCCCAATAGCCGATGGCAGTGGGGATCAGTAATGTCGTACTGTTGAACGTCGCCATGAAACCAGTTGCCCATATATAGGAAACGGTCATCCAATGAGATAATGAAATAAGTGATAAGCGCTGGAGAATAGAAAGTGCCCAGAAATAAGATCTGGGAGAAAGTTGGATGGCTTAATTCTTTGGCATGCAACAGTTGCAATAATTTTCATCACCCCAAAAGCTGCAGGTGACTTTCAGTTATGATGAGACTCAGCTTGTTCGCAGTCTGTTCTCTGCTAAAAATCCTTAATTTGAAGATGCCTTTCGTAAGCTCCTTAAAACCCACCTCTATCATCAGGCATGGGGGAATTGAGACTTTCCCTTCCCCCTAGGCTTATAAAATTTATGCATGGTATGTCTGTAGGTATGATTGGTTTCTTAAATTAGGGTTTTTAAATCAACTTAAATTATTGGATTTGTTTATATTGTTTTACTGTTGTTGTTAGTCGCCCCGAGGCTACGGAGAAGGGCAGCATACAAATCTGATAAATAAATAAATAAATAAATAAATTAATTAATTAATTAATTAATTAATATTTTTTTTAAAAAAGATATATAAATCTCACTTTTCCATCCCACAACTCTATTTCCTCAGAACTACTATTTGTATGCAGTATATACTGTATATAAATGTAATTTTGTATACTGAGTATCAAAATAGATTGCTAAGTAAGCAAAAGCACATCTGTCAGAACCTGCTGGATTTCACCCCTGATCAGAGATCAGTATGAGCAGCACTATTGGTTACAAGCCATAAACCTCTTGCTAGAACCAGCATCTCTATCTGTCTTTAGACATCAGTCTTTGTTTTGAAAAAGGGACTCAATAACTTAGATTTCACAGACATGTTACCTTCACTGTATAGTGTAGATGGAAAGAATTCAAGATAAAAGTTTATTAGAATCAAAATAAAGACACCATCAGACTTGCTTTCTAGGTTGTACTGTAGCAGTTTGGAAATAAACCAGTTTGCTTTTCATCATAACAGAGGAAGAGGAAATAGAAATGTATATATGTTTGTATTTAGAAGCTTTTATGGGGATTGTTCCATCAAACCCCTTAAATAATTTTCTATATATTTATTTTATTTTATTTCAAATAAAAAAAATTAATAACTATTTTAAACCAATATACCCCTATTATATATTTATTGTTGCTGTAATTTTACAAGAAAATGATTTTTAAAAGCACAAGCTATTACCAATCCACCTGGAACTAAATGCAATTTCTTTCTGCAGTCCCTAATTTATCTAACTTCCACTACTGGGCATACTTTTTGGAACAATGTAATTGGTTCACTCACTCAACAGCTTTTGCAATCTTTCAAAGGCTATCTTGTCCATTCTTTGCCAAAACAAAATTAAATCAAACAGTTTTATCCTGTCCCTTCCTGTTTTTCTTCAAGATCAGCAAATCTTTTCCAAGGCCCCTCAAGCAGGAACCCTAAATCCAAGAAGATATCCAAATTATGAACCACCTAAATAGTGTACAGCATTTGAATTGAACTTTAAAAGCTCAGACACCAACAAACAAGAACTTAGCCTTCCAGAAGTTTATTTGAACTTGTTTAACACATCGTAGCCTTTATAACTTTCAAGCACCTGGCTATCATTTGAATAGCATTGAAATGCTAGTATTGCACTTTGGATTGGCGACAGATAAGTGAATATAACCAATGTATAGGTGATATCTCACCTGAAACTAATGAATGTCCTTTCTTAGAGGTTTCAAGTATATGTTGCATCTACAGAAAAACTACCTTCCATGGGGAGAGATAAGTCACTTACAAGCCACCCTTTCCTCATTCTTATTTATAGAATAGCAATAGCACTTAGACTTATTTACTGCTTCACAGTGCTTTTACAGCCCTCTCTCATAGGTTTACAGATTTAGTATATTGTCCCCAACAATTTGGGTCCTCGTTTTATTTTCTTCCGATGGAAGGCAGGGTCAACCTTGAGCCTGGTGAAATTTGAACTGCCAAATTGCAGGCAGGCAGGCAGCAGGCAGCAGAAATAGCCTTCCAAAGAGCTTTCCAAAGCTGATGTTTCCTAGAACCTTTGATAATGCAACTTGAGAATTTTCAACTGGCAGGACTATTAGCTAGTAATATTGAAAATTGTAGTTCTAACACATATGGAAGCACCAAACTAAGGAAGTCACATCAACAACAGCAGGTATGTGTGTATGTGTGTGTGTAGATACCTCTAGTGTCCATATTAATGGACTGAAATACAATTTTAACATTCTAACATATATTAATCTCAATTCTCCAGTATATGTCCTCCATACTAGCAGATCTGAGAATGTATCATGAAAACACTAAGCAATGGAAAATAATGTCTGGGATACAGAACTACAGAGTGCGGAAGTCTTAACTGTTGAACATGACTAGAATGCCAACATTCAGGAAGCAGAGATAGAATGATTGTCGTGGAGGAGGATTTAGCTGATTGGATGGATTTATCTCTAAATAGAAATGCATGATTTGCAGATCCCACTTTCTATATTTAAGCAGTATCATGAAATGTTCAACCAAAGAGGGATCCTTGGATTTAATTCTATATGACAGCCTTCCTGAAGGTAACTCCTTCCTAATGTGCTCAAAGAGGCTAATCATATTTGGGATGTAAAACTCCAGGAGACAGATAGAGAAAACTGCTTTTGCTTCCATTTACTTGTCATCCAGAGTTTTGCAGCCCAAATATTACTATCCCACTGGACTACAGTTTATTTTGTTTCCAGCAGCAAGTGATCCACACATCCCGAGAAGCCAATTTTGGAAAAACCGATCAGGTGATTGAGAGTATGATTTGTGAGCCAGAAAGAAATCAGAACAGAACTAACAAAAATATAGCAGAGGATTTTGACAAACATATTTTCTTACTTTCTTTTCTCCAGAGCATAACGGAATTGACCAGCAGAGGTTTACAATATTACGGAAATAATGTACCGTATATGAAATAATTGGAATAACCAATGTCTTAAATAAAACTATATTTTTCTAATGTTAGGTACATAAAGCTATATTACCAAGCTGTGCTTTTTTTAATCACCGTTTATAAATACACCACAACTACATAGCTCAGACCAAATGCTAAGTGAAACAAAATAGGCCACAGTGTACAGCATGATGTATAATCCCAGGCTTTACTTTTCATTACACATTGAAATTAAACACTCTGATGATTCAGAATCCAGGTTTCCTCCAGACGTTTTGAAGTATTTCTCCCACAATTTCTGGCCACTAGTCACAAAGCTGATGAAAGCTGTATTCCAAAACATTTGGAGGGCAACCAGTTGGAGGGAAGTGATGAAGACAATAGACATGCTATTTTGTCTTTATGCCCCAATCACAGTTTTGGCTTCTCAGTATAGTGAGTCAGCATTGGCAGGCATTTGCTGAATGAATTGTCTTCTGCCAAGGTCACCATGAACAACAGCAGATGTGTGTATGTGTGTGAGAGAGAGAAAGAAAGAGAGAGGGAGAGTCCACTTGGTTTACCAAGTGGTTTTGCTGCTATTAGAGTTTAGGAAAAGAGCCTTCTCTGTGGCGGCCCCGACCCTCTGGAATCAGCTCCCCCCGGAGATCAGAACTGCCCCCACCCTCCTTGCCTTTCGTAAAGTTCTTAAGACCCATGTCTGCCGTCAGGCATGGGGGAACCGAGACATCTCCCCTGGGCCTATACAGTTTATACATGGTATGTTTGTGTGTATGCTTGCTTTTAATAATGGGGGTTTTAGTGTTTTTTAAATTATTAGATTTGTTCTTACATTGTCTTTGTTATTGTTGTGAGCCGCCCCGAGTCTATGGAGAGGGGCGGCATACAAATCTAAATAATAATAATAATAATAATAATAATAATAATAATAATAATAATAATTGAATATCTAGTAACATGCTTCATGGCAACGATTATGGCTGTTTAAGAAAGAAAACTTGCTCAGGAAACATCTTTTTAAATTATATTTTTCGCATCTCATGCTAAACACATAATCATTTCTTTAATAGGAATACTGTTAAGTCCTCACAGTTACAACTGCACCGGCTCCCAATCGAGCATGATTGGAATTGATGCAAGCAGCCAGCAAGTAGGAAATTGAACCCTTGTCATTGGTTGAGAGTTTGACAGGTCCAGTATAAAAGGAGCTGTCAAGATGCCTGTTCTCTGTTCTGTTTCTGTGGTGCTGAAATAAAGGTTGATGTTTGTTGTTCACTTCTGAAGTCTGCCTCTGTTCCTATCAGCTTCATTCACCGATTTAATACTGGTGATGAAGGTGGGATCAAAAGGAACACATTGAAGCCAAACTTATTAAGAGTGAGTGACGAGCTGGGTCACAAGCTGAATTGGTCACTGGCTAGACGACGAGAGGTTGTCCTTCTCAAGATAACTACTCTACCAACTTTTGTTCTGTTTTGAGCAGTGTATTTTATCAGGCTTTGTATCCCTGCATTGCTTATTTATACACAATTTCTGGTCTGTTTTCTGGAATTCAGAGTTTAGTTGGGCAAATGTTACTCTGTTGTCTTTTGTATACTATCTTTCTTTAACTATTTTGATCCAATTTTAACCCATTTTGCCTTCATTTGCATTTGGGGATATTTTTGTTTTACCTTAAATAATGTTATGGACTTCAATTCAGAGTTCTTCAGGTACTCTATTGAAGAAATCTCACTCATTAATTTATTCGTTAGCTACACCGCACAATCATATGTTTGTGCTCAGGTTGTTCTTAGTAGTCTAACAATTTTGTCTTCCTTCATTTAAAATGTCATTCTGCAAATTCTGAGCTACCCTGAACATCAGGTCAATAGAAATCCTCTGTTTTGGCATGCAAATTATATAGTCAACTTGAGTTTGGTCTTCAGCAATGTCCATATGTAGAGTTGACTTTTAAGTTGTTGAAAGCTGGTATTTATTATAAACATTGGTTTTTCTTAGTAAAACTCTGTGTCCTCTTCCTTTTGTATACCAGAGCCAAATCTTTGCATTATTCCAGATGCATTCTATTTCCCTAAAATTAATAAGATGCCTTTTTTGATGTTGTGTCAACAAAGTATTGCGAATCACCATAAAACTATTCAACTTCTGCTTCATGCGCAACTTTGGGATAGACATGAAACAATAAGCCAGTCAGCTTGCTGTAAATTTCGATTAACAAATTTGTGGGGGAAGGTTTGCACATGACCTCTAACTTTGTTGTCCTCTTAATTGATGAGCATAGCTATTCCATTTCAGATTTCTTTGAACTTTTCTTTTGTCTTTAGATACCTCAGCAGCTAAACACTTTTCAGCTTTAATCCAGCTATATCAGAACTACTTGTGGGTTAATTGTATTTGCTTTTCTGGTCTTTCCCCAGTACACAATGAATAATTTCTAACTTGAGGGGGGTTCATTGTCTGGTACAGGTAGTCCTCACTTACAACAATTCATTCAGTGACTATTTGAAGTTACATGGCACTGAAAAAAGTGATTTATGATTGTTTTTCACACTTATGACTAATGCAGCATCCATTTTCAGACAATTGACAACAAGCTGATGTTTAAGGTGGCTGCAGCCAGGATAATGTGATCACCTTTTGCAAACTTCTAACATGCAAAGTCAATGAGGAAGTCAGATTCACTTAACAACTGTGCTACTAACTTAACTGGAGTGATTCACTTAACAACTGTGGCAAGAAAGATTAAAAAATGGGGCAAAACTCATACAACTGTCTTGCTTAGCAACAGAAATTTTGGAGGTTGTAGTGGTTATATATCAAGAACTGCCTGTATTATATTACTATTTTTCGGATTGTGAATTCCCAGTTGGTTTACTTACAAGAATCATTGGCACGAGTTGCCATTCTTCCTCCAATTGATTGTATTTAGCCTGATTCCTCTGTGTATGACTATCAATCACGGGTGATACTTCTGGGAATATGCTTACCCACTGGTATAGCCCTTAGCAACACTTTTCACCACTATAGGCAATGATCCACAAAAAGAGTAAAATAATTAGGTGAAGATTTTGGTTCCAAGCCTATCAAATAGCAAAATATGGCAAGTGGATCTCTGTGTGAGAGATAAATAATCAATTAATGCATATTAAAATAGATTTAGACTATTGTTGTTCAACAAAAATAGAGAAGGTAATTTCAACTTCCTTTATACGACCTGTTTGGTTCACACTGGATATACAGTAAGTATTGCATTTGTTCAGTTATTAGAGGGAACCCAGATGAAATCACTGCCAAATCATGTTCCAATGTTGTCTGTGTGGTCTTACCATTTCCCCCATCCCCAGACCTAATTTGTGTCAATTTTGAAATGACAGCCTGCTAGGTTTGGGGTGGATTGGCAAAGTGTTCTTCAGTATTCTTTATGTAAATCCTTTCATTAGTAAAAAAAACCAGGATACTCTAAACAGTACTTATTTTGGATTCCAAATAAAGATACTGTATTGCCAATGGAATGAGAATTTTCTAATGGAAAATTCATGATTAAAAAAAAAATCCTCTCTCTCTGATTGGGGAACCTCACCTCTACCTGAGTTAGCAGCATATTATTGTATCACTTTACTACGCCCTGGTCAGACCACATCTGGAGTACTGCATCCAGTTCTGGTCACCACACTTCAAAAGAGACATTGAAACTCTGGAGAAGGTGCAGAAAAGAGCAACCAAAATGATTAGGGGACTTGAAACCAAGACTTACGAAGAAAGATTGCGGGAACTGGCCATGGATAGCCTAGAGAAAAGGAGAGCCAGAGGGGACATGATAGCTGTATACAGATATATGAGGGGTTGCCACAGAGAGGAGGGGGCCACTCTATTCTCCAGAGCACCAGAGGGCCGAACAAGGAACAACGGCTGGAAGCTGACCAAAGAGAGATTCAACCTAGAAGTAAGGAAGAACTTCCTGATGGTCAGAGCGATCAACCAGTGGAACAACCTGCCTGCGGAGGTTGTGAACTCCCCAACTATGGACACTTTCAAGAGGAGATTGGACTGCCATTTGGCGGGGGTGGTTTAGGATTCCTGCTCAGGCAGGGGGTTGGACTTGACCTGCATGGTCCCTTTCAACTCTAACAATAAATAAATAAATTTCAAAACGGACTTACAGTGGCAGTTATAAATACAACAATAGTAAAAAGAAGTAAAAAATACAAGAATAAAACCAGCAGTATGATAAAAGTGATAATATCATTAAACAACCATGCATACATTAAATCACTCAGGTTCTAATTCCAGGGCTGCCGGAAAAGTTGGACCTAAAGCCCAAGCTTTTGATGTAAAGCAAGTAAAAGCTATTGATGATCCCAGATTTAGTCACAGGTATTTTTTAGTTTATTAACTAAATTCTGTATCTTTCCTCCTGGGAGTTATCATGATGCAGAAATCCTCCCAGCTTTAATGTAATGTATTATCCACAGACAGTAAAAATTGAGAAATCATTTATAACTTTAAAATTGGCAATTTAGCATTCTAGCTAATACATGAAATGTTTAGCTGCCTCTTTGCAGTGTAGGCCTGGGTCATTCTGGTTTACACAGAATAAATTATCAAAATATTCTCCCATTGTCCTTGGATTCATGATTTCATTTCCATGGGAAAGTAGAGTAATTGGCTTTGAATATCTTAGCATGTATAAATTCATTTAGTAGAGAGATTTTATTTCTCCCAAGTCCCTCTTTTCAATGTCAAGATGCTATGGTAACTGTCATTCAGAAAGACATGGCTTTTGAATATACATTTGCCCACATATTGGCTGCATAATTCAGGCTTTGGAACTATTTAATATGTGCTTGCAGCTATGGCAACTACACAGCCATTGAAAAATGCAGCCATTTACATTTTTACACTCAATTTAACCACCCCTATAACCTTATGGGAGGGCTTCTTTTTCAAACTATTAAACAAATTTAATAATGATTGCAATCCATAGTATAAGCTACAGTAAAACTATGCAAAATAAATAATTTATTTTTTTAAAACCATAATAATAATAATATATCTTAAAGAACAAAGGGAATAGCCAGGCTGTAGATGCTGTTCTATTGTGACAGTAAAACAATAGTTCTTCATTTACAGCCAAGGACTGACTACTGTCAGTGAAAAGTTAGTTAAGTTGTGATGAAACAAAATACAAAAAATCCTCTCCTTGATGCAAAAAAGAATATAGCTGGCTGAGGAATTCTGGAGGTTGAAGTCCATAAGTCTTAAAGTTGCAAGTTTGGAGTCCTCTGCTTTAAAGGAAAGAATGTCATAGTACTTCAAAATAATCCAAGCAGAAGTTACTAGAGCATAGGGTGCTGGTCCATTCAAAAACTGGACCAGGCCCAGATGTAGAAAGTTTGTTGGAAACTTTAGTGTCGTTAAATCCCATACCATGTCTCCAGAGCAGACGTGGGTTTCTCCCAGTTCAGACCAGTTTACCCAAACCAGTAGCAACCCATTGATGACATCACAATGACATCACAGAACTGGTTCAGTCGATACCGGTCCGTGGGTATCACCAATTTTTTAAAAAAAATTTAAAAAAATTATTCTGAGCATGCACAGTAGCCAAATTTTCAGCATTGTGGTCGCCATCTTGTTTTTGGCCTTTTAGGGGTGGGCGCTTTGTTTGGGATTTTTTGCCACTGCGCATGAGGCGCAGCCACATGGTGCTGAAGGAAATGAACCAGCAGCGAGGTAACCTGGGGCGTACATAAGTGCACCAGAGTGTCTACCGTTCCCTGTCCTATAGTCTCTCCTATATCTCCTATATCTTCTCTTCTATCTCTTCTATCCCTTCTATCTTTTCTGCTATTCTCTCTAGTTATATTTTACCCCTATATTCTCTCTTCTATACTCTCTTTGATACATTCTACTTGTATATATCCTCTATAACCTTCATTGTGTATTGGACAAAACAAACAAACAAATAAAATAAATAAATAAGTTAGAACCCACCCCTGCTCCAGAGACAAGATAACTTTGTGTTGCCTATGACCTTGAGATACATCTTTAGATGAAAATAAAGGCAAAAGAAGATGCTTTCTTAGGCATTCCTGTAGGACAAGCAAGATCGCAGTATTCCTTTTACAACACATGCTTAATTTAAATGATTCTGGGCTAAGCCTTTAAACACAAAGAACTAAAGGCAATGAATAAATCCTCTAGGTAGACAGGGAGCACAGCTCAGTGTGTGTGTGTGTGTGTGTGTGTGTGTGTGTGTGTGTGTGTGTGTGTGTACAAGGTGAGGGAGAAGAGGTGGATAGGTGGTTGCATGTGCTAAATGCTAGGAGCCCTGACAGAACCACTCCACAACGGTGCCACATGCAAAGCCTGAGTGGCAGCACTAATTACTTACAGTTAGGAGGAAGGAAGCAAAATTAAAGGGGGCAACACAGACAGTGACATCTTTTTTACAAAGATGGCTCCCCTAATTACATCTCTGCTGAGGATCGGCAGCACCTCGCATTCCTGCAGGCCCTGGCAGTCTCCCAGGAGGCTCTGTGCCCATTGGAGCCCTTCTGTCTGAAAGGAAGAGAGAGATTCTCTGCACCTCCAGCATAGGGAATCTGGCAAGATCGGGAGACAGTCATTTTATCATCTCGTCGTTCCTTTCAAACAATTGCCAACACATCTCATCTGACCTCCTTTGTGCAGCAGGTTGTAATTTATATCATACCACAAAATTGAAGGAAACAAAACCACAACAAAACACTGTTTTGAAAAGATCTGTGTTCACTGCCCACCAAGCATTTCTGTAACTTGGTTAATTTATGGGCAAATGCTTTTCCCATCTCTGATATACAATATCCCCATAGATTGGGATTTTGTAGTAACATTAAGGGCAAAGACAGGTACAAGCAGAGGTGGGCTGCTAAGGTGGACTTCCGCATACGTGGAAGCAAAAGAAACATGCCAAAAGACGGGCGCACCTGTGGCTCCGCATGTGATTTTGCTATCTGCACAGGTGCAGTAGGATAATTGCGCCAGACTCTGCTATCACTCAGAGCCATGGGGACGAGCACATGTCACCATTCCACCTTAGCAGCCCACCTCTGGGTACAACCAAGTGCAATAACAAAAGGTAATCCATTGCATTTACTCTAACAATGATATTTCCATTTTTGTTTGTTTGTTTGTTTGTTTGTTTGTCAAATAAGTACAAGATAGCAGATATAGTATAAACATAAACATAATCAAAGTTAAGTACAGATAAATGAGAACAATAGGACAGTGAGACAGGGACGGTAGGCACAATGGTGTGCTTATAGACATCATGTCAGAAAGTATAAATTAGTCTCATTTAGGTTCCTGGAAGGGTAAGAAAATAAAAGAATTCAAAGGCTCATAATAGCTGCATGTGAATGGTGGTAGTGAAAGAACTAGAATTATGTTTGGGGGAAATCACACAATTTTATATATAAATTGAACTGTAAGGAGGGACGAATATTCTGCTAGAACTCATGAATATCTGGGTGAGAATCAGAACAGGGAGTAGTGAAGGAATTGAGAGCGCCCAAAAATGCATGAAAATAGTGACCGGTGAATATCTTTTTGGAAAAAGTGTAAATATGTAATAAACATCAATATCTACTGCCTAGAGTCACTGGGAGTCAGGTTGCCTTAAAAATTAATAAATAATAACAATAATAATTCAAACCTAGTCTGAACATCCGGCTGACTGTGTGACAGTCCATAATAGTTCCAGTCATATGAACCTATGGCAAATAAATGAATATCAATTTAAAAGCAGAATGCATTTGATTCTTTATTATGAAAGATTAAATGAACCAGTGAAGGATACAAGAGTGATGAGCAGAGGTGAGTTGCTCCCAGTTTGGCCTGGTTCTCTGAACCGGTAGACCCATCAGCACAAGGCTCTACCCACCTGCCTGGGACGCTTCTGCGCATGCTGGTAGCCAGTGAAGGGCTGCTCATTTTCAGTGCTACCAGTGTGCTTTCCGAGACCGGTGTGGGGGCGCGGGCGTCCGGCATGAGATTTGGCTTCTGCACATGCACTGCAAGTGAATTATTATTATTATTATTATTATTATTATTATTATTATTATTAATTAGATTTGTATGCCGCTCCTCTCGGGGCGGCTCACAACAGTGATAAATGACAAATCTAATAATTAGAATCTAAAATAACAATAGTACATTTAAAAAGTCTAAAAAGCAAGGAACCCCAATATAAAAAACATACATACAGCCATATCATGCATTGCGTGAGAATGCTTATTTTTGGTGATTTCTTGGCTTCTGCGCATAGGCAGAAGCCAAAACCCGCCAAAATAGGCAAAATCTCACGCGAACGAGCACCCTTGTGCTTGTGGCGCATGCGCAGAAGCCGAATCTCACATGGGGGCACGCATGCATGTGTTGGGATGCACAGCTGCTTGTGCATCGCAATTTTTACTACTACACTACCGTGTGTCCCTGTACAGGGTGCAGCCCACAACTGCTGGTAGCAACAGGTTTTAGAATCCACTACTGATGATAAAGGTTTTCTCCGTACTGAAGGAGTGGGTCCAGCAGTCACGTGGGGTTGCTCCTGTCCAATCCGATGGGACTGAGCCTAGTATTAAAAAAGCCTGCTGGATCCGCCCCTTCCCCAGAATTCGCTCAGTCCCGCTATCCTGCGGTCGTGTGAACGCTCGTTCCTCTCAAAACACCTTCCCTTCAATCTTTCTCTTCTAAAAACAGTAAGATTATTCTATTATTAAAGCTTGCCGGCAGTGGATTCTACTCAGCCCTACCGGGCTTCGAGTTTGAGGGAGAAGTGAGCGGCACAGCCATTCGCGGTTTTGTTTTTTCCTCCGTGCTGTCGCTGCGGCCGGCCTGGAATTTAACTTTATTCCTCTCGGCCTGGAGCTCCTGCCGGGGCAAGCCACTGTTTATATAAGGATTTAAGGGCTATTTACCTCCTGCGGTGTGGGACTTGATTGTCTCCCGGACTTAGTTCCCTCCGATTGCAAATTAAACGGAGCGGGTTTTTTGGCGCGAAGGCCCTCGCACCCAGTAACTTCGCACTTTCGGTTTTGCCCTTCTTGGTCAGCCATCAGTGCTTCCAGTCTGCCGCTTGACCCTGGAGTAGCTGTGAGTCCCTCAGGTCTATTCTCCACGGAAGTGGCCTCCAACCAGTGTGCCTTGGTTTACTTAAGTTAAGTTTAGTGAGGCCTGCCACGCTGCATTTAGGGACATGAACTCTTGGTACTGTCCGGATTGCCCCTAAGTCGCAGCCGCTCCTGGGCCTAGGAGCAGGGTCACCTCTCCTCTTGGGAAGCTCATTAAATTCCCCCCCCCCTAATTTTCTTGGCTCAAGCCTCGTCTTCTGTAATTTGTTCAGACTATGGCTTCTTTTCCCAAGAGAGGCACTACTAAAGGTCCCAGAGAGGTTAGGCCTACTGGTGATGAATCTACTAATATCCCCCAGGCCTCTTCCTCCTCTTCTTCAGGGGCCCATTCCTTGGCTAAGTCCACCAGGGCTGAGAAGAGAAGGGACCTAGCCCTGCAAAAAATACATGATAAATCAGCCAAACGTTTAAAGGTGCAGGCCCAAGTGCATATGAATCCAACCCCCCCAGAGGCCTCTAACCTGCCTCTCTCTGGGGTTCCTGTGCTATCCCTGGATGAGCCAAACCTAAATCCACCCCAACCTAACCTATGGGGCTTAGGTCCAGAGGAGCCAGATATTATTGAGGATTCCTCCCAGCCAGAACCTTCTCAGGCCTTCAGGGATCCTCCTATTTTTCCGGCTGATATTTCTTCCTTGCCTCCGGAGTTTCAGTCTATGTTGTCTGTTTTGACTAAAACCATTGATGCTAAACTCTCGGCCATCAATGTTCCTTCCTTGTCTCATCCCCCTCCACATTCCTCCCGTCCCGTGAGTTCTTCTCCTTCCTACAGAGCCCCAGTCATGGAGGACTCTGATTCCTCTCAGGAAGAGAATGAGGACGTGGATGCAGAAGAGGATGATGACCCCTTTCAGCGTCTGTCGGAAGATGAGGACTCTCAAATTAAGATTCCAGCCCCAGCTGCCATCTTTCCACCTCAACTCTTCAAATATCTCCTTCTTAAGGCAAGAGTATCCACGGGGCTAGCCGCGCAAGAAAAGCAGGCTACTCCTTCCACAGACCCTCCGGAGGAAAATCTTCCTTATTTCATGGAAGAACAGGAAAACAATGAGGTAATTCCTATGCCCAAATTGTTTAAGGACGCCTTGCTCAAACAGTGGGACCACCCAACCTCTGGCTTCACTCCCACTTCCAAGGACAAGAAGCTTTACAAGCTCTCTCCCTCCTATGAGGAACTCCTAGCCTGTCCCAGGCCAGATGATCCGGTGAAGACTCTTCACTCGGCTGCTGCCATGCCTGGCGAAGCAGAGGAGGTCCTCCGTCCAGAAGACAAGCGTCTTGAGCAAATGCTCAAAAGAGGTTTCTTCGCTGACTCATGGGCCATTAAAAGTGCTGCAGCAGCATCCTTCTTTTCCAGAGCTATGCTCTTGTGGCTTCGTCAGCTCCAACAACATCTACCTCCAGATGATCTACGAGGCCAACAAGATTTCAACAAAATCTTCGCAGCTGCCCAATATGTAGCGGATGCTACTCTCCAATCTTCCAGATTTGCAGCCAGGTCAGTAGCGGCCTCCACAACGGCCAGAAGACTTCTATGGCTCCGCCCTTGGCAGGCGGGAGTAAGGCAGAAGTGGCAGTTAGCCATGGGTCCTCTGAAACGCAATCTCCTCTTCGGAGACCTTCTGGACCCTCTCCTCACAGAGACCACGGACAAGAAAAAGGTCTTAGGACCTACCACCAAGAAGGCCTCTAAACCGCAGTCCTTTGGGCGCACAGGGCGTCAACAGGATCAAGGTTTCGCCTTTCAAAGGAATCCAGGTCAGTATTCCCCTCGATTTCGATCCCAATCTAGAAACTCCAGGGGCAGAGGTTCCCGCTACCAGAGGGGATCCTCCTCTACCAGAGCCTCCAAAAAATCCAGATGGTGAGTCTCCCTCTTTTCCCATAGGTTGTCGCCTGGCCTGTTTCTCCTCCGCCTGGCACCGTTCTTGTAAGGACCCCTGGGTCATTGATACTGTGGAAAGGGGTCTCCGTTTAGAGTTCATTTCTCCTCCCCCTAACCGTTTTATTTCTTGTCCTTCTCCCAGCTCCTCTACATCTCGTATCCGAATGGAGGAGGCTATTTCTCATTTGTTAGCTATTAAAGCTATCCAGCTGGTCCCCTCTCTCCAGAGAGGCTTGGGCTTCTACTCCATCCTCTTCATGGTCCCTAAGACCTCTGGAGGTTGGAGAGCCATTTTAGATCTAAAAAAATTGAACCAGTTCATAAAATATAGGAAATTCAAAATGCATTCCTTATCCTCCATCTTAGCTGCCCTGCATCCGGGGGATTTTATGGTCTCCCTGGACCTTACGGAAGCCTACCTCCATATCCCCATTGCCAAAGGCCATAGAAAATTTCTGCGTTTTGCTTTTCAAGGCAGGCATTTTCAGTATAGGGCTATGCCATTTGGGCTCTCCTCAGCTCCCAGAGTCTTCACTAAGCTCTTGGGATCCCTGGCGGCTCATATCCGGGCCACGCCCATTCATATTTTATGTTATTTAGATGACATTTTAATTCATGGGAATTCAAAAAATGGAGTGGCTGCAGATCTCTCCTCCACCATGTCGGTTCTACAGAACCATGGTTTCTCTATAAATTTCAAAAAGAGCCACCTTAAGCCATCTACTTCCATTCTACATCTGGGAACTGTCATTAATTCTGAGATATCCCAGGTTTTCCTCTCTCTTGAGAGAAAACGCAGCATGTTGGATCTCATCGCTCGCATCCTATCCCAGCAATCTGCCTCCATCGTCACCCTATCCTCCCTACTGGGAAAGATGGTGTCATGTATTGGCATTGTCCCCTGGGCCCGCCTTCACGCCAGGGAACTACAGTGGCTTCTGTTACCATTCCAGAGATCGGGCCACAGCAACTCGACTCGTCGCATCGCCATTCCACCGACAGTTTGCAGATCCCTCAAGTGGTGGACTTCTCCAGCCCTAGACAAGGGATCTCCCTTCCGGTGCCCAGACCAGTTTGTTGTCACCACAGATGCCAGCCTCTTGGGCTGGGGAGCCCATGCCCAGGGTCTACTAGCCCAGGGCACGTGGTCACCGGAGGAGGCTTCCAGGCCCATCAATTGGCTAGAATTAAGAGCCGTGTCTCTAGCTCTAAAGCAATTCAAACCTCACATCTCCAACCAGAATGTTCTGATTCTTACCGACAACATAGCCACCAAAAGCCACATTTGCAGACAGGGAGGCACAAGATCCAAGGCCCTCATGAGGGAGGTCCTAAAGTTAGGCCTTTGGGCGGAGAAACATCTCCAGTCGCTCCTAGCCGATCACATCTCGGGGAGCCTCAACGTCCAAGCGGACTGGCTATCGCGAGCAACCATAGATCCAGGAGAGTGGAATCTCCATCAAGCACTGTTCCACCAAATCTGCCTCAGGTTCGGCCATCCAGTGCTGGATCTGTTTGCGACCGAAGCCAACGCCCAGCTCCCTCGCTTCATCTCCAGGTTTCCATCCCCGGGAGCAGAGGCAATCAATGCTCTCAGGAGTCCTTGGCCTCCAGGTCTACTGTATGTCTTCCCTCCAATTCCAATTCTGCCAGACGTGGTTCACAAGATCATCCTGGAGAGGGCTCGAGTAATTCTGATTGCCCCTCACTGGCCTCGCAGGCCCTGGTTCGTGGACCTCCAACAGCTGTCCGTCCAGGACCCCTGGCGACTCCCCGTTTCGGAGGATATGTTGCGGCAGGGGGCCTCCTTCCATCCGGATCCGGAGTGGTTCCACCTCACCGCCTGGCTATTATCCGGAGAGACCTAGACCTGCGAGGGTACGACCCGGACACAGTGGAAATCATCCTGAAGTCTAGAAGAGGGTCTACCAACCGGATATACGACCGTTCTTGGTCCAAATTCCATCAGTGGTGCTCACAGGAGGGCTTATCTCCCCTGTGTCTTCCCATTCACAGGATAATCTCCTTCCTCATGAAAGGTTTCCACCAAGGCCTCTCTACCAGCACCATCCGTCGCCACCTGGCAGCCATCTCTTCTGTCTCGGCGGGGCCTCGCAGGCAGCCTCTCCGCTCCTTTCCGGAAATCCAAGAATTTCTCAGAGGAGTGGCCAACCTCAGGCCTGCTAAGATCCACAGATATCCTTCCTGGGACTTGCCACGGGTTCTCCATTCCCTTACTCAGGCACCCTACGAACCCCTGAAATCTGCGTCCCTCAGGTACCTATCCTTTAAGGTAGCATTCCTGGTGGCGATTACATCCGCCCGACGCATATCTGAGTTGGCAGCCCTCTCTATCAGACAGGACCTCTGTCAGTTCCATCAGGACAAGGTGGTTCTGCGACTGGACCCCACCTTTCTACCCAAGGTCAGTTCCATGTTCCACAGATCCCAGGATATTGTCTTACCTTCCTTCTGTCTCCAACGGGAGCACCCCCTGGCAATTAGATGGCACACTCTGAATCTTACTAGAGTGCTAAAAATTTATATTCAACGCACAGGACCCATTCGGAGGTCTAAAGCACTCTTCGTGGCCTATCATCCCAGAGCCATGGGATCCAAAGTGTCTTCAACAGTGATAGGCCGTTGGATCAGAGGGACCATCTCTAAGGCCTATGAGACAGCTTCCTTCTCCATTCCAAAGAATATTACAGCGCACTCCACCAGAAGTGCTGCCACATCTGCTGCCTGGGCGACTCAAGCCCCGTTGGAGGAAGTCTGCAAAGCAGCCACTTGGGCCTCGCCAAATTCCTTCATAAGGCACTACAAAATTGATTCTTACGCCTCAGTGGACGCTGCCTTCGGCAGAAGGGTACTCCAATCCGTTATCTCTCACGATAGCAATCTAATCCCACCCTAGGGACCTATCTATTGGGTATGTCCCACGTGACTGCTGGACCCACTCCTTCAGTACGGAGAATAGGCGTTGATTGCTTACCTGAACGCCTCTTCTCGTACAGTGAGTGGGTACAGCAGTCACTTCCCTCCCTTTTGTGTGGTCTTCTATGACTTCTATTCCTACCTTTCTTCTAACACATGAGAGTTGAACATTATGGAGCTTCACTACTGAGCCTAGTCTACGGATTTGCGAATTCTGGGGAAGGGGCGGATCCAGCAGGTTTTTTTAATACTAGGCTCAGTCCCATCGGATTGGACAGGAGCAACCCCACGTGACTGCTGTACCCACTCACCGTACGAGAAGAGGCGTTCAGGTAAGCAATCAACGCCTATTTTCTAAAGTTGGACTAGTAAAGCATTTTTTCCCCTCTCAGTAGATTTTAAGTAAAACTGAGTATGAAAGAGAAGAAGTGAAAGAAATATGAGTGAAAATAGAACTATTACAGGAAAAAAAAGGGTTGAATAAAAAAGAATTTGGAGAGAGATTAATTTCCACAGAATTGAGGGAAAGCAGTTGCAAAGAAAAAGGAACTGGTAGTTGTCTACAACAATTTGAATGTAACTTTCACTGTTAACTAAAGACCAATTTAGTCCCCACTGGAATTTTTCTTTTGGGTCAGTGTGCTATTTTCAGCTGATATAGTCCATGTCTCATCTCTAAGAGCAATCCCTTCTCACAGTTCTTACAAGTAGAACAAACCGTAGTTATCCTTGAAAAGCTACGTGCCCTCTTTTTGCACATTGCTGGGTAAACCAGGCTATATAAAATTAACTAAAATGATAATTTGCAGGAAAACTGGGTAGGTACCCATAAATAACAACCTGTATAAAAGTCACAGCTTTGGCACAGTTCAATTTCCCATCATCCCTTTTCCCCATCTTAAATAAAACAATCATTATAGTCTCTCTATGATTTTCTGTAGCTTCTTGTAATGAGCAGAAAAATAAATCATACCTTCCTTTTAGCCACTGGGTGAAAAAAAGCTGAAATGCTTAATCTAATGTGTATATTTTTAAGCAAACGTCTTGTCATTTGCATTAGAGACATAGAAACATAGAAGACTGACAGCAGAAAAAGACCTCATGGTCCATCTAGTCTGCCCTTAGACTATTTTCTGTATTTTATCTTAGGGTGGATATATGTTTATCCCAGGCATGTTTAAATTCAGTTACTGTGGATTTACCAACCACATCTATTTATACACATGGGTTAAACAAATCCATCTGGGTGTAAGGACATTTGCTATCTGTGGTCACAAATCCTGTATTTTGGGCTCTTTCTCTTTAGCGGGCAACCTAATATGCATTAACAAGTCTCAGTATTTTACTATTCAGTGTTTTAATGAAGCCATCAAAAGAAACATGCTGTAATTTTGAAATGAAAAATGCCAATATCATCATACATGCTGTTCTCACTGTTTTGCTTTGTTATTCCTATTAATGCAGGCACAGTAGTTTTATCAATGTCTTGTAGAGCTGCAAACCTCTGTAGAGAACCTAACGAAAATGGAATTCAGAGATGACAGATATAGAGTAAAAAGACTATAGGGCACAGACACCAACCAGTAGTCCATTGACCACTGATGATCCACGAGAAAATTTTTGTGGTCTGTGAAGAAACCTTGGCCCCTGGGAGGGAGGGAAAGAAAGAGAGAGAGAGAGAGAGTTATGACCACAATTGAGCCCAAAATTTTGTTTGCTAAGCAAGAGTGTTGTTAAGTGAGTTTCACCATATTTTACAAGTTTGCAACACCTACCCAGTCATCTGACCACCAAGCCATGCCCATCTGAAACCATGCTCACCTGATCTCCAGGCCACACCCACAGAACCAGTAGGGATTTTTTTTAGATTTCACCACTGGTCGGCAGGACTTAAAATTATGAATTAGGGTCTGTGGAATTTAAAATTATGATCTTGGTGGTCCCTGAGGTCCAAAAGGGGACCCGTGCTCTAGGCCACAATGCTCATCTCCATTTCTTGACTGAAGACATTTCCATGGTCATGTGGCCCAGTGGTGGGTTGCTCCCAGTTCGGCCTGGTTCTTAGAAATGATAGCAGCAATGGTGGGAAGCTCCTCCTATCCACCCAGAATGCTTCTGTGCATGCTCATAAGCGTTGTGCATGTGCGCGAGAGAGTGCACATGCAAACTAAAGTACTGATGTGGCCAGCATGGTTATACACCAAAGGTAGATAGAGCACTGTTACCTTCCCATCGAAGTGGTACCTTAATTAATTTACTCACATTTGCACACTTTCAAACTGCTATGTGGGCAGAAGTATATTTATTCAGATAGACAAATATCTATAAATAGATAGACAGACAGATAGGGATGGATGGATGGACGGACGGATGGACGGACGGACGGACGGACAGATAGATGTATAGATGCTAGGTAGATGATAGATAGGTAGGTAGGTAGGTAGGTAGATAGGTAGGTAGATAGATAGATAGATAGATAGATAGATAGATAGATAGATAGATAGATAGATAGATAGATAGATGATGGATGGATAGATGATGGATGGATGGATTCAATTATTTAATAAATTCAAGAATAGATAATACAAGCTCATTCCCAAGTTGGTGACCTCTAGAAGTGGTGGCCTACAATTTCCTTCGTGGCTACCTGATGAGAATCCGAGGGAGTGGACTCTGTACTTGAGCAGATTATTTGCTCCGCATGTGCAGGGGAGTCCAGCTGACTGGCTTTATAGTAACTCTGTACAGTGATATATTCAGAAGTCATTAACAAGCTCGTCATGGAAACAATGCGGTCATGAAAATCACATGCTAAAAAGCCATTCTTTTTTTACTTGTAATGTCAATGTTTCGGTATTGCTCTAGTTTAGAGAACACTGCAAAAAGAGTCATTTTGATTTATAAATCATTTAATGGTTTACTATCATGCATGAGGTTGCTTGCCATTTGTTTTAATCCTTTGGAGGCCTTTCCCCATTTGCTCCCTAAGAAAAGAAGTCAGCCAAAGGCTGATCTTTTATTTGGGAGAGGAAGAGACTAGCACCTAGAGGCACTGGCCTGGCAGTGACTCATGCTTAGAAGTAGAATCGTGGATTGATTTTGCTACTGTGGTGGATTCCCCACCATAAGGGCAATTTGATTGACACATCTGCTGAATAGGTGCAGACGAATTAAGGCAGGAATTCCCCAAGCAGACCTTCCTTTGAAGAGGAATGAACTTCATCACCCCTCCCCTACCAATACGCAGGGCATAAATCATTGACTTGTGGACAGCCATGCATTTCACACCAGGGGGGGGAAATGTACTACATTGAACTCTGTAACCAAATTAAAATATCACAGAGTTCCTGGTATTGCTCTGCCTTGCTAGAGCCTATGTTTCTATTGTCCTCCATACCTACCTATCTTTTCCAATGAGTACAATTCCCCAAATTCAAGATTATATATGAGACTAGGGTGGGATGCAACGGGATGCCTCTCTTCTCTATGAAAGTTAGCAAGGATTCAGGAAGATAGAAGACCCTGAATCAATGGAGTGTAATCTTGTGAATCTGTCTGAGTTGGGAGCTTGAAGAACCATGTAAGAAAACACCGAAAACTAACTCTTCAGAGTTTTACTGGGGCAGGAGAACCTGACCAGAATATTCAGTCATGCAACCATCCATCTACAACCCTAAATGGTTCTGTTCAAAGAAAAGTTTATCTCCTTGTCAAGTTATTGTGAGACTTGGGTTTTAGAGTCATCTAAATCTTCTTTAAGTCTTTTCTCTCTCTTTTTCTCACTCAAAATGAACAAGTTAATGACTGCTTAGCAAAGTAGATCTGAAGAGTTATTGGCCTAACTTGATGCGGAATTTCTCCTTTGGGTGAAGGGAAGCATAGGCTGCCAGCCAGCCAACCAGCCAGCCAAGTCCATTAACGTGGAAAGGGGATACCCCTGAGAAGAGGTCAGCAGCCAGAAGAGGTAGACAGGAAGTGCCTCTGGCCCATGGAGGGAGACAGACAGATGAGGGCCCTGAAATTTCAACCCTGCCCCAGACCTGCTGAAACATGCTGCAGGAATGTTCTTAGAGTGCCAGCAATCAGCAGGACTTCATTGCTGGGAACGTCCCTGCTCCCATTGCTCTCATGTCAGATTGATGAAGACCAGCAGTCAAAGGAAGAAGCCACATCTGCTAAAATAAGAACTGTGACTACCACTCTTGCTCTAGTCTGCCCTCCTTACCAAACCTAGTGGCAGGGAGGGGGGCAGTCTTTTGAGGATATTTGTAGGAAGAAAGGATTTCATAGCTGGAATTCATAGCCTCCAAGTATCTTAGGATGAAATTCATGCTTGTAAAGACATCAGTGGATTAGAAGTTTCCAAGACACTCCACTTCCCTCTTTGGAGGCTTTTGGTCTAAAGCCCTGGTTCCCAACATGGGACGCACGCCCCACAGGGGAGCAATTTGATTTTTGAGGGGGACAATTGGAACCTTCTTTAAACCAAGATTAATGGTCTTTTAGGCTTCCTCCGTGTGAGTAGGAGTTCACTTTTTGAATAGTAAGAATTATATGTCATGGGGGAGGGCATTAGAGATGCTTAAGTGGGGCCTGGCCAAAAAAAGGTTGGGGACCGCTGGTCTAAAGTCAAACCATTCTCCGAGACAACACCAGTCTGCCGTAATGGTTCCAGATGCATTATATCCACCGAGATCTAAAACACAAAGCTTCCATTTTACATGACCTGGACTCTCTTCTCCACAACAGACCTGAAGGTTTCCAAGATCACTGTATATAATTGTTAACCTGATCCTACGCAGCTTCTGCTCCGGCAATCTCACATTACTCACCAGAGCCTACAAAACTTTTGCCAGACCCATCCTTGAATACAGTTCATCTGTCTGGAACCCATACCACATCTCGGACATCAACATCCTAGAAAATGTCCAAAGATACTTCACCAGAAGAGCCCTTCACTCCTCCACTCGAAACAGAATGCCCTACGAAAGCAGACTATCAATCCTAGGTCTAGAAAGCTTAGAACTACAACGCCTAAAACACGATCATATGCTGCAACGTCCTGCCTGTCAATGACTTCTTCAGCTTCAACCGCAACAACACAAGAGCACGCAACAAATTCAAACTTAATATTAATTGCTCCAAGCTTGACTGTAAAAAATATGAATTTAGCAATCGAGTTGTCGAAGCCTGGAACTCATTACCGGACTCAGTAGTGTCAACCCCTAACCCCCAACATTTCTCCCTTAGACTATCCATGATTGACCTCTCCAGGTTCCTAAGAGGTCAGTAAGGGGCATACATAAGTGTACTAGCCTTCCTTTCGTCCCCTGTCCAATTGTCCCTCCTTATCTCATATCTCATATATCTTTTCTTCCCTCATATATCTTCTCCTCTATTTTTATATCTTCTCTTTATATATAATACTTCATGTCTATTCTCTTCAATATGTATTGTGTATTGGACAAAATAAATAAATAGATGAATGAATGAATGAATAAATAAATAATTGAACAAGATCTAATTGAGAGCTAGTCATCACAGGTTTAGTGTTCCATCCCATAGTGTAAAGTCCTTTCATTCAAGCTGCATCTTTCTTCGATCCAGCTGACTCCCAGCTATTTTACACATAATTTCTGAGATGTGATAAAACCTGGATTGTGTGTAACAAATCTAGGGCTGCTCTACCTGGCCTATAAAATGCAAGCTGATCACTAGATGGCAGCAAAGAGATACAGAAAAAACCTCTTTGTTGCCATCTGCTGTAACTCTTTATTCCACTCTTAATATTTCTGTTTTCCAGATGTATAATAGCCCAAGTTATGGCTCGTCACATGGTAACCAGGAATGGAGTGAGAAGCCACCATTGGTTCATTTTCACTTTACACTATGATAAATGGTCTAGCACACTGCCTTTTGATCTTGATATAGCCCAAACAGATGAGAAGAAAATTAGGGTTAGGGTTAGGGTCTCTCTCAATATGTGGATTTCAACTTTTGAAATTTTGAGCAATGGCCATGCTGACTGGGCAAATCTAGGAAACTGACTCAATACATCTGGAGGCCAGATTGTGAAAGGCTCTTTTAGATTTCCTGATGTCTTTTTTGAACTGCTCCAAAGAGACAAATTAATAGTTTCCTTGATTCAGTAAGCACTCCAGATCTTTGGAACGTGTGCTGCAAAAACATTCCTTTGCCGTCCACAGCTGAAAAATTAGTTCCCCTATTAAATGGATGCCCATTGCTCAGACCCAAGTAGAGTATTTTGCAAAGGGAAGGCACCCTGTTAATAACTGCCCTGCTTTTCCAGAGCAAAAGAAATGATCTTCCAAAATCTGAGAAAGCACTTCCGATTGCTTATTGATCAGGCCCACTCTGCAGAGTGCAGGTTTCAAACAGGAGGCTGTTCTTTATTCAGATTCAAGTGGTCCACAAGTGGGGTGCCATTTGCTCCAAGGATACATAGAAAAGGGGTTCTCACTTGAATACCCAGTTTCCGAGCAATTCCATGACCTAGGCAAGCACCCTATGCTGCAGCAGATCCTGGACGGTTAAGTTGCCTTCTGATTTCCAACCAGCGAAGGCATCATATCCTCTATCATATCCTCCACAAAAGTTCTTTAAATAACTGGTCAGCTGAGAAAGAGAGAGAGAGAGAGACATCCTGAAAGGTGGGAAATGAAGGGAACTGCTGCGGCGTAGGGCTCAAGCCGGTTACCGCATGGAATGTGTTATGTATGCATATGCAAATGTTGTAAATGTAAACAGATCATGTAAATAAAGCAAGTTTTGTATCCGCTGCGGTTTGGGTAAAGCTGCTGGCGGGAAATTTAAACAGCTGTCTAAGCCACGCCTCTACCAAAGGAAAGAGTATAAAAGAGGCAGCCTGCATGTGGGGTTTTCTGTTATCCTTTCATTCTACAACTGCAAGCTGTTACGCTCCAGCTAATTCTGATTAAAATAAGAAAAGTCACGTGTCTAGCCTTTTATTCTAGACATAACAGAATAAGTCACTTTGTCATTGGGTGATCCTCCCACGAGTCTGAGCAGTCCTCCCAAATCCCAAAACACCAACTCAATTAACAGCCAAAGCAAGAGGCCTCTCCCCACCCCAGGTTCCAGCTTCCCTCGGGGTTTTCTTTCTCCGTGTCTTCCCGCAACAGATGGATACCCACCACTTCGTTCCCCACAGCAGCACCTGCAGCAACCAAAGAGAAGGCACAAAATGTGGCAGAGAGGAACGTTTCACTGAGGCAGCCCTCGTGGGGCGTCTGTCCTGAATTGAAGAGATGGACATGGGGGAAGAGGGAGAGCGATGGGGGGAAAACAAGTGTTGTCGAGGATCCTTCCTCCCAGGCCTGTGGCTCAAAGCACTGTACGAAACCCTTTATGAGTGGTTCAGAGCTAGTCACAGGTTCTGAAAATAGGTGGTAGGTGAGCTTTCTGCTACAGGTAATACTTGACTGACGACCACAGTTCTGCTCCAAATTTTTGTTGCTGAGACATTTGTTAAGCGAATTGTGCCCCATTTTGCAACCTTTCTTGGCATAGTTGTTAAGTGAATCACTTAAGTTGTTAAGCTAGTAACATGGTTTGTTAAATAAATCTGGCTTTCCCATTGACAGAGGTTGCAAAAGATGATTGCATGACCCACAGGCACTGCAACAGTGATAAAGATGAGTCAGTTGCTGAGCTGCTGAGATTTGTTTTACCCAATAATAATTTTTTTTGGTCTTTCAACACGTCATGTCATGAACATTTGCTTTCTGAGTTTTATACATCCATAGAGTATTCTTAACAATATTTTTTTGTTTTTAAAATAATTACAATCCATTATCATTTCATTTTCAACATAACTCTCATATTTCTTCCCCTCTTAATATATGTCTTTAGTTTCCCCCCCTCTTATTTTATCCTTATTTTAATTCCAACAATCAAAAATGTGGTCCTTTCCCACTTGTATATTTCTAATATTAATATTACTTCACTTATTTCCTAAACAATAATTTTAAAAATCAGCTTATATATTTTTTATTCTCTTTTCCACTTCATTACTTTTTAATACAAACTAATTTTATCTTCTTCTAGCAATCATTCAACACTAACTTTTATCTCTTATACTCCATACCAAACATTTCAAAATTACATATTTTCAATCTTCATATTTTCTTTTGTTTTCCAATTTTTATCTTTTCTTATGTTATTTTATAACTTCATTTCTATATACACTGCTCAAAAAAAATAAAGGGAACACTTAAAAAACAGAATATAACTTAAATCAAACTTCTGTGAAATCAAACTGTCCACTTAGAAAGCAACACCGATTGGCAGTCAATTTCACGTGCTGTTGTGCAATTGTAATAGTTGTGCAAATGAAATATGCAGTGAGAATATTTCATTCATTCAGATCTAGGATGTGTTATTTGAGTGTTTCTTTTATTTTTTGAGCAGTATATTATTCATACATCTATCCTTATTTCAATGAACCATTTATTATATAATATTAGTAAACTAAACATACACATTAATACTAATTATTATCTCTTATATCCCATACATATATTTCAAAGTTACATATTTCAATCTTCATATTTTCTTTTATATAATTATATAACTTCATTTCCATACAAAACATATTTAAAAGTGACATATTTTCAATCTTCATATTTTCTATTATCAGACTTACTCTCAATTTTGTATATTCAAAAATATTTTGAATATATTTTGAATATTCATAATTCAATAAAAATATTTTGAATTTTGTATATTCAAAAATATTTCTACTAATTAAACATACACATTTTTATTTTTCTATCCCATATTTTCAATCTTCATATTTTCTTATATTATTTTATATCTTCATTTCTACATGTTTCTTCCATCATCAAGCTTATATTAATATTACTTTTCTTTCCCCCCATACAAAACATATTTAAAAGTTACATATTTTCAATCTCCATGTTTTCTATTATTCAAAAATATTACTACTAATTAAATATACAAATTTTTCTTTTTCTTTTACAACCCGCCAGATGTTGTTGAATAATGACTTCCACCAATATATATTGCTGAATAATGACTTCCTCCAGTAGTATCTGGAGGACAGGATATTTGGCATATGATGAAATGGCCCTGAGATTACTACACTACATGTTGGCTGTAAGTTAGGGATGTCAAACTCGCGGTGTCATATTGGCACATATCGTGATTTTTTTCCCCCTTCACTAAAATGGGGGTGGTCATGGCCAGAGCATGACGCATTTGGTTTGCAGGCATTGAATTTGACGGTAAGTTCTGCAAAGCTGTCAAACTGAACTGCATGTCTGTATGGGAAATCCTGATTGTTTACTGAGCCAACTGAAGGATGACACAATTCCACAGCCTCTGCAGGCTGTGCTCTGGGCATGCTATTTGGGTCTGGGGGCAAATGTTTGTGCCTTGAATAGAGGAAGGAAAGCCACAGGTCCCTCTGCCCCATCTATTCTCAATGCACTCTGCAAATTGACAGGTTCTGCTGAGCCACGTCTGACTAACCGTATGCTGTCTACGTGCTGTACTTGACAGGGTGGCTCAGTCACAGCAGGTGGAGTCACGGCTGCAGTGGGTGGGAGGCAGGCGGGTTACTGAATTGCTTGGTCTTATGTGAGCAGGAGCAGCTGGGCAAAACGCCAGCAGATGCTTCTGGACCTGTTTAAAGATGACTAACGCAGTTCTTCTCAAAAGGTGTAACAAGCAAACTCCATGCTTCTTCAGGAAGGCAGCTTAATTACTCGCCCCTGGAGGTTACTTTGGCTCACTTGGAGTATGAGAGGCTGCCTAGATTAACCCCTAAATTCAGTGGTGGGCATTACTCTCTAAAGCTGGTTTACAGGCAATTCACCAACATCAAAGTCAGATGGTAAAGCAATTAGATCATTTCACCCTGTTATTGCTTTATTTTTTTGGGGGGGGGGCGAGTGTTAAGTGGTTTGCATCTTTTTTTTCTGAAGGAAGGAAAGCTTCACATTTAAGATGGTAGCTTTGTATACAGATATCTTCCTCATGTGCCATCACTTGCTTTACCGAACGTGAGATAGGTAGAGTTCTATGTTTTCCATGTAAATAAAAAGTTCTCTGTACTGCACCAATTTAATTATGTAAGCCACCGAAGCAATCTGTCATGGAAGGGGTCACCCGGATTGATTCATTTGATCTGTCTAGCTTGGGGGGGGTCATCTTCCTTTGTCACTGCTTGATAAGCATCCCTCACAAATGTCATGCTTGCTAGAAGAGAATGACCAGATCAAAACAGTCTAAGTTGTAAACGGCAGATATGATCAGTCTTTGAGCTGAACCTGCTTAATGGACAAATCCATTTAGTTTTCTTGACAGCATGAAAATTCAGCCTGAACGTTCAAAATTGACTCATTAATTTATAAAACAATTCCAAAATCAACTAAATTGTAATCAAATTCGAAAAAGATTCTATATCATATCTCTTTTTATCTGTCTTTAAATTAATAGATTATACACCATATATTACATCAACACAAATACTTACTAATTCTTATGTCAATTCTTATATTTTCTTTCTTTACATACAAAAATATACTTACTACATTATACATATACACCTTCTATTATCTCCTTACACAATGTCGTATCACCTAAAAACGTCTGCGCCATACACAGATTTTTCTTTTCACATTTTCTCTTTCTCTCTTTCTTTTTTTCTTTCTCAAACTCTAAATCTTTCTATTTGTAAATAAACTTTAAAATCTTCTTACTCCTTTGCTCTTATTTTCTTTTTTTATAAATCATCTTTATCTATTATTAACCAATACATATATGTATATACATGTATTAGAAATTGATATTTCATTGGAAACGGGATGTAAGATTTACTACTACAATTTAAGATATAATTGGTAATAATAAGGATACTGTTTATTTACATAACTTGAGAAATATTATATTGACACTAAGAAATTTACGTACCATGATGTATAACATTATTATTTTTCCAAATTCCTTGATTTTGTATCCTTTCCCCTTACCCCTTTCCCTCTTCTGTTCATACTTCCCTTCCCTCCCCTTTTTTTTTCTGTATTCATAAATAAATTATATTTAAAAAAGAAAAAGAAAAAAAAAGAAAATTCAGCCTGTGGTTTTAGTATTTCTGGTGGTCTCTCATTCAGGTGATACTTGTATTCAACTATGTTGGCTTTTGAGAACAGCCAAGATATTATTAATATTATTATTATTATTATTATTATTATTATTATTATTATTATTAATTAGATTTGTATGCCGCCCTTCTCTGAAGACTCCAAAGATATGAAAACTGTGGCTACAAAGAGATTAAAAAGGTCACACATAGGCTGTGAATTTCATGACCTATAGTGCATTTCTTTCTAAAAATAAGCAGAATCTCCAGGAAGAAAGAAATTTGTGAATGTGAACCTGAGAGCATACATGCATATTGCATAGATATGTTTATCTGGCTACTGTGGGGAATTGCCTGATTTTAAAATATGGGATATCAGATTCCTATTTTTTAAATAAGGAAGGAACAGCAGGTACTGCAAGATGGAAAACCTAAAACACTGAAGAAAATCTGAAGAGAATACATGCAATAATGTTGCTTTTTAAAATAATCTAAAAGTGATTTACTGAACTGGAAGAAAAGTTACTCAAAATTTGCCCCTCTTCCTAGATTTAATTGGCATGACTTTCTGATGGAACATGGACCACTGGCTGTAGATTAGCTTTTAAATATTTTATGCCATCCTGGTGAATCCCCATAAGTCATAACCAACGTGACTAATACTTATGCTATACGTTGGAATTGATGAAAGCTGTCATTCACCCTCTCAGATTGCCAGAAAATTAGCAAGAGGAAAGGAAGAGAGATGTAATCTCTGAATTGCTTCAGAGTGGCTGCATTCGGCTTCTTTGATCTCTTTCCAGATGAAATCCTTTCATTGTTCATTCAGGTCTGGGTGGGCTGTGACTGGGCATCTGCAAGTGATGATTCGAAAAACTCTCAGATCTTAAGTCAGAACACCGGTGTCCCAACAGCAGCAGGTCTACGAAGCTTACTTAGAAGAGTCGTCTGAGGTCGGCTTATTCTCTTCACTCCATTACACTGTGCAGGCCATTCAAACTGGATTTCTTCAAGGGCCGGATCAACATTGTAGTTCTCCTCCATGGGCCAGCCAGGGGGTGGAGGGGGAAGTCAGCCTTGGCAGCCTCCTGCAGCCCTTCGCTAGCCAAAATGTGGAACACCCATCCCCTAAACTCCTCATTTTGCTTGCTAGAGACACTGCAGGCTGGTTCTTTCCTATTTCCAGGCTAGCCCTGTAGGCCAGATTTAAGCACCCCATTGGGCCTGATCCAGCGTACAGGCCCTGCTCTAAATCTGCACTGACCCAGTCTGGATCTCATACTGAGACTACGGTTCAGCGCAAGATAAATGAATATATCTCCCTCCTCCTTCAGTCTGTACTAAAATCTAAGTAGATTTCACATGAGGAAATTGAAAGCTTGCACATTTCTAGTGATCCAATGAGATATTGCCTTAAAAAAAAAAGAAATATACATGTTTATATTTTTATTTAGCCTAGGAATTCCACATCACTGATGGAGCTACTGCTGGGACTAAACCTGAGAAATTACCATTAATTTTAGTGTTCCTGACTTCTTTTCACCAAAGATGGATAATGTTAACCACATGTTAACCTTGGACAATGTACAATAGTGTTGTTAATGTAAAAGTATACAATTCTTGTTTTTTTTAATGAATGTCTTAGATTCTTAATACTTGCCAAGTCTGACTGAAACTTATTCTACTCATTGTTCACGTGAAATCTGAATTTGGCCTTTCTGGAAGATTCACAAAAAGCAGAACTCGTGTGGAACAATTAGTGGGGGGAAACCCTCATTTATTTATTTAAATTTATAAGCCGCCCCTCTCCTGATGGACTCAGGGTGGCGTACAACAATAAAATCAAATACAAAAGTTAAAATCCCATTTTTTAAAAAAATCATCCATTGATACTACTGGCCGGAGCAGAATGTTGTCGCTCAACAGCCCCAGCCATGTTTTTAAAGCCTTTTGGAAGGCCAGGAGGGTGGGGCCAGTGCGAATCTTGGGGGGGGAGTTGATTCCAGAGGACCGGGGCCTCTACAGAGAAGGCCCTTCTCCACAGTCCTGCTAGTCGGCATTGCTTGGCCGATGGGAACTGGAGAAGACCAACCCCACTCCCTTCTGACATTGAAGGTGTTACTTAGCCAGTTAATGAAGCATCTGCAAGAAAGCAACCAAGTTTAAAAAGGACTCCACATGCCTTATTTTTATCCCTGTGTAAATGCAAACTTCTTCTACTGGCTATACAGTGGTACCTCTACTTAAGAACTTAATTTGTTCTGTGACCAGGTTCTTAAGTAGAAAAGTTTGTAAGTAGAAGCAATTTTTCCCATAGGAATCAATGTAAAAGCAAATAATGCGTGCAAACCCATTAGGAAAGAAATAAAAGCTCAGAATTTGGGTGGGAGGAGGAGGAGGAAGAAGAGGAGGAGGGCAGTCGCTGCCAAAGGAAGACGGGGAGGGGAGGGGAACCCAAAAAATCTTTAAGTCTTAAAAAAAAAAAAGAGGGACTCTGAGGCGGTGAGGAGGAGCACGTGCCTCCCATACATCTGGTGCGAGGCTGCCTCCCATACACTGCGCCAGAGAGAGAAACCCAGGGGGAATGGCAGGAAATTGATGGGCCTTCGTGCCACTCTCAAATTTCCTGGGAAATTTTTCCAGGCTCGGGTTCTTAAGTTAACAATGGTTCTTAAGAAGAGGCAAAAAAATCCTGAACACCCGATTCTTATCTAGAAAAGATCTTAAGTAGAGGCGTTCTTAAGTAGAGGTACCACTGTACTCTGCTGAAGATGTCCTTCCTTCTGAACCTTACGAATAGAGGGGGAGTATACCTTCTGAACCCCATGAATAGTCTTTGGCAAGAAGAGCATATGCAATAAGGAGAACATACAAGCAGGGATCATGCTTGTTAGACACCACTAACACATTTTGTAAAGCAGATCCAGATGGCTCAAATACAGGAGCCAGCCAAGTATTACAATGAAGGAAATAAAGCTGTAGCTGGTCTTGCAAGCTACTTAGTTTGTGGAGACTTTATTTCTGGTCCACAATATAGGTAATTCCCTCTAGGCTTTGGAACCATTAGATGCCACTCCTCTGATTCCTTCATCTCAGAGGTGCTCACCTTTTTTTCCTTTAGCCCTCCTGTCTCCAAGGAATCCAAAAACAAAAGTCCTTTCTCTGGCACCATAGAAAATCCTTTCCTTACCCAGATTTGTAATTAAAGCAGGCTGAATTGGAGGTTGCTTTTGGCAATCACAGCATTAGTAGCAGGGGAGATTGCAAATGCATGGAGGAGAAGACAGTTGCAAGGCATTAAGAAAGCAGCTGAGCTGTGTCAGAGAGGAGGGTTTCTTTATTTGGGGCCCAGGAGACTATCTGAGGGGGCTGAGGGATGTGCAGACCTTGGCAGAGAGTTCAAGAACTCCTGCCTTGAACAGGCAGGAAGGAAGGATTCTGCATCTGGCTGTGGGGTGACTCAAGATTTCTATATCTTTAAAGTTCCGAACAGCAGGTCAGCTTGTATTTATGCTGCTTGAGTCAAATCTGCATCCCTCTCTCCAAGAACACTTCACCATATGGTGGAGTTATAAACTCAGCTACAGCTAAAATCAAACAGAAACAGACCTCCCTGATTGGAGATCCACACACACTTAGCTCTAGACAAGCACTCTTCTTAGCGTTCTGCCTATTCCGGGCCTCATAAATCTCCATGAGATTCCAGAACTTCTAACTGTTAACCCTTTCCCAAATCTTATAAACTCCCTTGTTCCCAACCTGCTAACCATGTTGGATTGGGCTGATGGAACCTGCCCTCTAACAACTTCACCAGGGCCAAGTCACAAAGTGCACACCTATTGAAGTTTCTACAATATCAGTAATTTGGTAATATTGTTGAAGCAAGATAGGTCAGCCCAACATGCATTTTTCCATAGGCAGAATGGAAAGGTAATTATTGCCTAGGAAATGTGTGTAGGTTTTTCAACTTTATTCCATGTTTCCTTTGGGATTTCAAAGTGCAACATCTAGCTCAAAGTCCTCCCCCCTCATTTTCCTGTGTGCAGCAGCAGCCAAAAAGGCCAATGCAATCCTAAATTGCATTAATAGAGGGATACAGTCTAAGACAGTGATGCCGAACTTATGGCTTTGATGCCGCCTCTGGGAGGGCGATTTTGGCTTCCAGAGAGCCTCCAGGAGGATGGAGAAGGGAGTTTTTACCCTCTCCCGGCTCCAGGGAAGACTTTGGAGCCTGGGGAGGCAAAACACGAGCCTAATGGGGCCACCAGAAGTTGGGAAACAGGCCTCCAGAGGGCCTCCAGGGGGCAGGTGAAGCTGTTTTTGCCCTCCCAAGGCATTGAATTATGGGTGTGAGCACAATAGTACACGCCCACAGTTTTTCAGCAGCCAAGGGAAAAAAGGTTTGCCATCTCTGGTCTAGGACTAAGGAGGTATTAATATCACTCTATAAGGCCTTGGTTCATTGACACCTAGAGTACTGCATCCAGTTTTGGTCACATACTACAAAAAATGGCATTGAAGCTCTAGAGAAAGTGCAGAGGAGAGCAACCAGGATAATAAGGGGACTGGAGACTAACATACAACGAGCGGTTGCAGGAACTGGGCATGGACAGTCTGGCGAAGAGAAGGACCAGATAGCAGTGTTCCTACTTGAGGGGCTACCATGCAAAGGAGTGGGTCAGACTGTTTTCCAAGGCACCGGAAGGCCAGACAAGGAATAATGGATGGAAACTGACCCATTTCGGAGGGCACACGAGACTTTGCCCTATGTCAGCTCCAGCAAGCATGCAGGCACTGGCCAGCTGATTTTTGGCCTTGGGAAAGGCCATTTCGCCCTCTGGATGGTTCAGGGAAGCTTCCTTTTTTTGCACTCGCCAGAATGCAAAAAACTCACAGATTGACAAACCGGAAGTTCGGAAAATGGACTTCTGGTTTGTCTGTTGTGCTGTTTTTTGCTCTCCAGAGGGTTCAGGGAAGCTCCCTGAAGTCCTAGAGTGCAAAAACAGCACAACGGGCAAACCGGAAGTCTATTTTTCCAAACTTCTGGTTTGGCCGTTTGGCCGTTTTTTCACATTCCAGGCTTCAGTGAAATGTGCACACCTGCCAGCACACCCACACACACCCTTTTGGCACACGAACCAAAAAAGGTTCACCATCACTGGACTAGATGATCTACAAGGTCCGTTCCAACTCTAGTAATCTATCTATTTGTCCTCCTACCCTCTGAGATGGGCTCAGGTCATAAACAGTGATTGACTGTATGAAGGTATTCTTTCCTTCTTTGTTTCTGACAGATTTTCTACTTCTTTTCCTTCCTTCCATTTAGCCATGAAGACCCTGAGATTAAAAAAAGAGCAAGGACTTGAGAAGCCCTGACTTTAAAGAATTAACAACCTCTCTCAGCCCAGAGCCCAGGGCAATTGCAGGCCAAGATTAAGCGGTATTGCTTAATTTTCACAGTTAGTTGTACGTGTTCTGGTCATCACATAATAATAGCCTTGCTTGACTCAATTAAAAACATATGAATTTTTATGGCTTGAGGGTGGCTTGCAATCTGGATTGCTCTGATCCAGGTCCAATATTTAAACCACTATGGCATCCTGGCTTTCTTTCTCCAGCGCCCCAAATCCAGATGCCCTAAATATATATATGTGTGACTGGAGAGAGAGGAGTGAAGAGCAGGAGGAGTAGAGAGGTATTAAACGGCTGATAAAAAGGCATCAGGAAGTCTTCTGAAAGGAAGGGAACTAGAGAAAGGGAACAATGAAAAGGGATATGAAGGTGGTTTTCAGCAGTTTAAATATCTTCTCAGCAATCTCTCACTGATATTGGGAATCTGAACTGCTCCTGAAATCTTATTTGGAAAAAAAATGAATTTGGGCTATTTATGCCTGTATGACCTACCCTACTTTTCAGCTGCCATGGCTCTGCCCTGGCATATTCTATTCTGGAATTGGAAATTGGACGCTACGATTCATGTTCATTTATACATTTTAAGAGGCAGACTGCACACTGTTTACGTTCTTGTTGGCACTGCTATGAGGGAGCTGCGCAAATTTTAAAGCCCTGACCCCCAGCCGTTCTCTTAGTACCCTAGGCACCTAGGTTTTCTGCCTCATAAATGCAGAGTTAACTGGGAAAGGAATCGTTTCATTTGCTTGCAGGGTCTTATTCTAACCTCAGCTCCTCCACTGATTCATCTGAGAATGTAGCCTTTTGAGGCACAAGATGGAAAATCCAGTTTTTTTCTTTGCAGCTGTGGCAAACATATACTTCCCATCTCATAATTTTCCAGTGTGTTACACATAAATGTTTTAAATGTCACTACTACAATCCAGATGTCACGTATGCAACTTGTTATCCAGCGTTGAAAAGAAAGAGAAAGACAATCCAGATTTTTTCCCCCTTTATCGGATGTTTCTACTTGTGTAGTTCGAAGTTACTAATTATCAGCATCAGGTTATTTTTGTTCCTTAGGAATAACACATGACTCATGCCTTGTCTGGTTTCCTGCAGTTTTATTTATTATTTTGTATGCTTACAGTACAGATATACATTTCTCTTTTTGAAATCTTCTCAAGGCGTCTAGCAAATGATTGTAAAAATGTGGGTTTTTAAAAAAGATTGTCCTCGTATTCTGCAACAGCAAAAGCACAATGTGTGGACTATAAATAAAAGAACCCCTTTCCAATAGTGACCACAGCATGATACTCTCAGCCTCAATCTACACCATTGCAAGAATCATCTTAATAATGGGATACCCAAGTACAACTTTAAAAAAGCCAACTATGAACTCATACATGCAAACCTCTCAAATCTTGACTGGCAAACTCTATTCTCTGGCTGCTGATTGTTTGTTTGTTTGTTGGAGTTGAAAGGGACCTTGCAGGTAATAAGTCCAACCCCTGCTCAAGCAGGAAACCCTACACCACCCCAACAGATGGCAGTCCAATTTTCTTTTGAATGTGTTAAGTAATGGGGCATTCACAACCTCTGCTGGCATGCTGTTTTACTGGTTGATTGCTCTCACCGTCAGAAAGTTCTTACTTCCAAGTTGAATCTCTCCTTGGCCAGTTTCCATCTATTGCTCCTGGTCTGGCCCTCTGGTGCCCTGGAAAACAGTGTGACCCCCTCCTCTCTGTGGCAACCCCTCAAATATCTGTATACTGCTATCATGTCACCTGTGGCCCTCCTTTTTGCTAAACTATCCATGCCCAGTTCCAGCAACCTCTCTTCATATGTTAGCTCTATTAACTCTATAACATCTTCTTGCTTGAAGTCAAAAGAACTATCAGACTTCATGTACCTCTAATATCCACAATAATAATAATAATAATAATAATAATAATAATAATAATAATAATAATAATAAAAAAGCCTACCCATGTCAATAAGGAAGCTACAATAATTTTAAAAAATCCCTATGGCGAAAAAACAAAGCAGGCTATGTAGCTAACTTCAAAAACCACAACAAAAATATATGCCACCAAATAAAGATGGAATGCTCCAACTATCACAGCAAATATGAGGAAAACCGTCTGCGCACAAAATCCAACCGCACCTTCTACAACTTTGTAAATAACAAACTCAGAGACTCAAGACCCATTCCACCACCAAAAGGATCCAACAACAAAGAATGCTATGATAAACAGTCAAAGCTAATCTCTTCAACACATTCTTTGGCTCAATCTTTGTAAACAGCAAGGGCTCATGCCCAAAATTACATAGACGTATCACAAATACTCAAAATGATTTAACACAAATAGACTTCATTGAAGACAATGTTAAAAACCTTCTCTGTCAATCGGACCTGATGAACTATGTACATACTTCCTAAAAAAAGTTCTCCACTGCCATAGCTGAACCACTAAGCATAATCTTTGAAAAATCCTACAGGACCAGTTCCCTACCAAACCTATGGTCACTAGCCACAGTCATCCCCATCTTCAAAAAGGGAGATCCCAGTCTAGTAAAAAACTACAGACCAATCTCTCTATGCTGAGTCACATGCAAAGTTATGGAATTAATCATAAACCAAACCATTACCCTCTGCCTAGAAAATAACAATCTACTTTCAAATGAGCAATTCAGTTTCAGGAAAAAATTATCCTGCAATCTACAATTACTGCATAAAAAAACATATGGACCTCAAAACTTGACCAGGGCAAAACAATAGACACAATTTATATAGACTTCGGTAAAGCCTTTGACTCAGTGGTTCATGATAAACTATTTCTGAAACTGAAATCCTATGGCATCTCTGAATAACTGTGTTCCTGTCAAACAGACAACTGTTGTAAGTCGCCCTAAGTCCTTTGGGATTGGGCAGCATAGAAGTCAAATTAGATAGATAGATAGATAGATAGATAGATAGATAGATAGATAGATAGATAGATAGATAGATAGATAGATAGATGATAGATAGATAGATAGATAGATAGATAAATAAAAAATAGCACCCTATCTAATCCCATTCCTGTTAACAGCAGTATACCCCAAGGCAGCTTACTAAGACCAATACTCTAAATAAGTGACCTTTGCAATTACATTACAAGCAACTGTGTTCTCTTTGCTGATGATGTAAAACTCTTCAATACCACCGACAACACTGCTACCCTCCAAAATTCATTTAAATGGCCTCAGGAAGACTGTTGGAAGAAATAAGGTAAAGATAAGTTGCATTCAGACAACAGAAACTCTGCTTACCTAAAGTTGAGGGTGTTTAAAGTTATCCCCACCCTAGCCCCATGCATTACTTATCTGGGAAATCTTATATTTCCTTCCTGGCAGGCAAAACACTCCGCCCCCTTTTTAAATGTGTAAAGGAGATTTATCTTGGTTCAATTGAGTATAACATGTAAATTAACTTGGATCCTGTAAGCTGCAGGCTTCTACATGCTGTATCTGACAGCAAAAGTATGTAAATATGGAGTTGCTAAAGCAATAAGACATTTAGTTGTTTACTGGTTCCATTCGTAAAGAAGATATTTAGCATTTAGACTCAGCACTTACACATACTGCTTCACAGTGCTTTACAACCCTCTCTAAGCGGTTTACAGAGAGTAAGCATATTGCCCCCAACAATCCAGGTCCTCATTTTACCGACCTTGGAAGGATGGAAGTCAACCTTGAGCCTACTGAGATTCGAACTGCCAAACTGCTGGCAGCTGGTGATCAGCAGAAGTTGCTTGCAGTACTGCACTCTAACCACTGCACCACCCAGGCTCTGAAGAATGCAATACAGGGAAAGCAAAGCAAGATGTCTTACAGATGTTTGGGAGCTCCATATCATGGTGGCAGGAATTTTCTCTCTTGAGACAGAGACTGGCAAGCAGGTCAGATGCTGCAATTTGGAGTATAATATCGTGGTTGGCTAAAGCGTTCTCTCTTGCCCTCTGTGCCAAGTATTTGTTGCAGGCAACCTCTTTCTGCCAAGCTAAGTAAGGACAATGCTGACACATGCCGTGGATTCCTTTCTTGCAGAACAATTTTGCCAGGTCCAGGCGGCAGCTCTCAGCATCACCTTTTCAAAACAATTTTGTATTTGTTTACCTGGCAATGTGCAGGGTCCCTGCTGCTCCCATTGCCATTTCCTCTCAGGATTGCACCATTTTGCACATGACATAGGGGAAGGTTTGGTAGGGAAGGTTTGCCTATTTGCCGATGACTCTAAAGTGTGCAATAGGGTTGATATTCCTGGAGGGGTCTGTAATATGGTAAATGATTTAGCTTTACTAGATAAATGGTCAAAGCAATGGAAACTGCAGTTTAATGTTTCCAAATGTAAAATAATGCACTTGGGGAAAAGGAATCCTTAATCTGAGTATTGCATTGGCAGTTCTGTGTTAGCAAAAACTTCAGAAGGATATAGGGGTAGTGATTTCTGACAGTCTCAAAATGGGTGAGCCGTGTGGTCGGGCGGTAAGAAAAGCAAGTAGGCTGCTTGGCTGCATAGCTAGAGGTATAACAAGCAGGAAGAAGGAGATTGTGATCCCCTTATATAGAGTGCTGGTGAGACCACATTTGGAATACTGTGTTCAGTTCTGGAGACCTCACCTACAAAAAGATATAGACAAAATTGAACGGGTCCAAAGACGGGCTACAAAAATGGTGGAAGGTCTTAAGCATAAAACGTATCAGGAAAGACTTAATGAACTCAATCTGTATAGTCTGGAGGACAGAAGGAAAAGGGGGGACATGTTCAAAACATTTAAATATGTTAAAGGGTTAAATAAGGTTCAAGAGGGAAGTGTTTTTAATAGGAAAGTGAACACAAGAACAAGGGGACACAATCTGAAGTTAGTTGGGGGAAAGATCAAAAGCAACATGAGAAAATATTATTTTACTGAAAGAGTAGTAGATCCTTGGAGCAAACTTCCAGCAGACATGGTTGGTAAATCCACAGTAACTGAATTTAAACATGCCTGGGATAAACATATATCCATTGTAAGATAAAATACAGGAAATAGTATAAGGGCAGACTAGATGGACCATGAGGTCTTTTTCTGCCATCAGTCTTCTATGTTTCTATGTTTCTAACCCACAGCCCTGAGCTCCAGACACTCTGTGTGCTCATGAGCAAAAACATTACTTGCCAACCTGGAGATCACTTGATGCATAAAAGCCAACTAAAGACACCATCTTTTAATGGCATAGGAAACTAAATGCAAAAAACTCTTGCAGCAGCATGATACAGCTCGTTCGGGATGTTCTCTTTAATTTGGCATATTTGGATGAAAGCCTGCTCTAGAAAAAGATCAGGCCAGATACAGTACCCACCCTGCTCCTCCAAGGTGAATTATTATCTGTTGCCATGGGAACTCCTTCCCTATAAAGTCCCACATAGGCTGACTTCATATCTCTCCGAAATAGGTAGACTGCACCACCCTTCAACTGCCACCCATCTGCTTTCATAGCTTGGATGAGGCCATTTGGGATGTGATTTTTCTTATTCTTGTGAAATGCAATGACATTTGCTATGGGAAGCTCTTCACACTGTTGTGGTTAGCTCTGGCCCAGCTCCTGCCCCAAGGACTGTGGATGTGGGGGAGACATCCACATGCTGCAGGCCTGTTTTGCCCCCAGTGGAATCTGCTGATGAAGGCTCCTCTGACCAAGAAGACATGAGTGACAGGGAGGAGGAGAGTGTGGCAGACAGCTCAGAAGGAGATCAATTATCTAGCTCCCCCTTGGATTCAGACCAAGAGTTAATGATACAGCCACGCATGCGGAGAGCGATGCATAGGCAACAACAACTGAGAGATTATTATCAAAGAAAATGAGGCCACCTGTGGTTGGGTGGGGCTGTGGTAATTAGTGAGGCTGCTATAAATAGCAGCCTGTGGGTTTGGCCATTGTGGAGGATTATCTGATCATTGTGTTTCGTGACTGCTTTACTGACTTTGACCTTTTGTGTGCTGATTTTTCCCCGCTTTGAAACTAAACCAGAGCAAAGTATGTTTCACTTTGTGAAAGAAGGACTGTGAATTGCCTCACAGCTGCAAGCTAAGTTTCACAGAACTGATAAGGGACTTGTACAAATTACCAGTTTGTTTGGAGACCAGTGCTCTCTGCTATACCAAAAGAGGGCTTAGTTTAAGTGAACATTGTTTTGAATTTTCAAACGTGTGTGTGTCTGAAATTTGTACCTGTGAATTTTTGGGAGGATTCTACCACACACTATCTTACCCTTTCTAGTTTCCTCACACATAAATTATCTCTCCAAATATTCTGGGTTTGGCAAGTCTTAATTTATATTTGTTTAAACAAATGCAAATAAAAAAAGTCTTTTTAGTTGTAGCTCCATTTTTTTGTTGTTGTTGAGCCCACCCCAAGGAAATAGGCACAGCTGCAATTTTGCTAGCCATGGAGAGACTTGCAAAAACATCTTTGTTCTAGACTACATAATTGGAGTTAATCTGCTCTGCTTTTCATTATGCTTTAGCCTGGCTTTCTTTTGGATGTTTTTAAAAAAAATATATTTTGAAAACTGCTTTTGTTTTCTGTACTGTGAAAATATAATCTTTCTGACAGATAGCAGGGCAACGTTTTGGCATGTTTTTAACCCCGCAAGAAAGCTATAAATAGATTACACTCAAATTATGCAAAGGGGTGTTTAGATTTTATATACTTCATTGCCAGACTGCACATTTGGAGACTACACAGATACCCAAAAGTAAGGTGAGAGTGACTATTTCTTTGTCAAGACAGACGAATATTCAGTATTAGTAAAAAGCCTAGGTTGGTTTTCCTCTCTGCAACAATGCTGTCATCGTGTTAATATTGGTGCATATTTTGGCATTAGTAGTAGTTATAGTTTATAATTAGATTTGTATGCTGCCCCTCTCTGAAGATTAGTAGCAGAAAAACCATGCAAAGGTGAAATATATGGCCAGAGCTCATAGACCTGCCTTTAAAAACAAAATATCCAGGGATTACAATAGCACTTTGGGGACGAGGAAAAATAACCTCAACAAATCTTAACTGCTCAGAAAATTTTGAGAATAAGGAATTTGGAAATTGAACTAGGCATCTGGCCATGGGCCGCGAGTTTGACACCTCCTGCTGTAGATATTTTACTGGATTGGAAAAAGTTCCACAGATCACAGGTAATCTAGTCTAATGATATCCTTTTACTAGCAGTCCAAGCAGTGATCTGACAAACTCATCTCACATATACAGTATTCGCTGCCGAGATCCTAATTGAAGGACCATTTAGAAATATGAACCATTGTTTATATTTTAGAATGTAATTCTTTATTGGCCAAGTGTGATTGGACACACAAGAAATTTGTCTTTGGTGTATATGCTTCATGTGCGTTTTATTTCCTGCTTTTTCTATTGTTAAGTAAAATGTTACTGATGCCCTAGTCACTCATGCCCTTATCACCTCGAGGTTCGACTACTGCAATGCTCTCTACATGGGGCTACCTCTGAAGTGCGTTCAGAAATTGCAGATTGTGCAGAACGCAACCGTGTGAGCAGTCATGGGCTTGCCCAGACAGGCACATATCTCTCCAACACTCCTTGGACTGCATTGGCTGCCAATTGGTTTCCGGACGCAATTCAAAATGTTGGTTATGACCTATAAAGCCCTACATGGCATCGGGCCAGAATACCTACGGGACCGCCTTCTGCCGCACGAATCCCAGTGACCTGTCAGGCCCCTTGCAGTGGGCCTTCTCCAGGTCCCATCAACTAGGCAATGTCATTTGACAGGGCCTGGGGAAGAGCCTTCTCTGTAGTGGGCCCGGCCTTCTGGAATTGTACTGCCTCCACCCTCCTTGCCTTCCATAAGAGTCTCAAGACTCATTTATGTCGCCAAGCTTGGGACCATTAGATTCTTGCCCCCTGGTCAATGAATGTGTTGAGATAAAGTTGATTGAATGGGAATGACTGTTTTTTATTGTTTGGGTTTTATTGTTTTTTACATTTTATATTTAATTAAATGGATTTAAGGTGTTATACATTGTTTTATTATATGTTGTAAACCGCCCCGAGTCCTTGGAGAGGGGTGACATAAAAGTCCAATAAATAAATAAATAAATATGGCAGAAGGCAAATATATTCATAATACTGGGTATCAAAATGATGAGTATAAAAGGGATATGTGCCTTTTCCTTTTCTCCCCCTCTTATTTGTTACAAATATCTTTTTGCATAGGCAAATAAAATTAATTCTCCTATCCCATCAGGCAAAATGTTCACTCAGCACCTGCTACTAACCGAAACTGTTGCCCCACATGCTTAAACTTGATGAGAAGTACATTACTTTGTAGCATAACAATATTAATGTGTAGGCAACTGGTGATGGTGAGGAGTTTCCCCTGTGTTTCCTACCAGCTAGCAGCAATCTGCCGCAGGATCCCCACCCAAGACTGGATTTCAAGCTCTTCCCCCGTGCCACAGGAATCCGGTCCAAGAGCTCTGCTTCCCAGCTGCTCTTGTAAACTTCGTAACATGAGTTAAACCTTTGCTTCCTGCAAAGGTACAAATACAGCCCTGTGTGCTTACAGCCTGTGAACGTGTCAATAAGCCAGCATAAACTGAAAGGGACCTGAGCCTTTTGGAATCCTAGATCTAGGCAGGGCTGGGAGCCAGGCGAAGAAGCTCCCCTGGACTCATCCCCAAGTGAACCTATAGAAATTAAGAAGGAGCACTGACATCCTTCCCTGGTTGAAAGGTTCTTTGAGGACAAGCAGAGCTTTGTACCTCTTGCTTAGCATGGAGAACAATCCGGGAGTGGGGAGGGGGCAGTAATTTAGTGCAGGTGAGCAATTACAGTCAATTGGCTGCTACAGCATGTCCCTTGGCAAGAGACACAAATTCCAACCCAGGCCTTCTCATATATCAAAGGAGTTAGCTTGTTCCAAAAGTAAAATACTCCCTGCTCCACAAGACTGACAACCTGTAGGCTGGAAGCAGAGAGCAATTCAGTTCCAGTGGAAAACCCTTCGCTTTGAAACAAGTTGAAACAAAAGCTTCTTTTGAGCTTTCCAACAGTGCCCAGATGGCCAGGTTTCCTTTCCGGACTTATTCCGGGTCCTTTGCTCTTGGCAGAGAGGAGATAGGCGAGTCAATTGCTGCCATAGAGTCACCCAGGAGGTAATGAACAACAAAGAAGGAACCTGATTCTATAACAGGCCAAAGGGTTCAAATGTAGAGAGTGGTGGGAAAACTGTTGCTAGATGTGCGCTATCATATGTTGGGAGACGTACAAACATTGGATCAAAAAAGAAAGTCTGAATTATAATTCAATTAGAAAATCAGTTAGGTTTATTAGAGAAATTAGCTAGTTTCCTAGCTTGAGCTGATTTCTCTAATTTCTCTAATAAACAGAACCGATCGTTTCATCGTCTTGTCCTAATGTTAGTGGAGCTCTGAACTTAGCTAGTTTCCTAGCTTGAGCCGATTTCTCTAAGTTCAGAGCTCCACTAACATTAGGACAAAATGATGAAACTAGTAAAAGAACCTGTGGTAATGAAATGGTCCTTCTGTTGTAAAGCACATTTGCTGTTATGGCTCTACCACTGATGTACTGCTGTAGGTGAGAAACAAAATAAAAAGTGGGCCAGAGACTGCAGGTGGCCTTATGTTTTCTGAGTAGCGGTGGGCAAGGTCCCTGCATAGTCATGCAAGGATATGTCTTTTTTTCCAGATGGAAGATTTGCTCGGATAAAAAGCTGATCCTGAATGAATGGCAGAGCTGATCTGAGCTGCTAATTTAGCAGTGGCTTTGAGCCAGCTGGTTTCATCTTTCATGTCCTCCAGGCAGGCTGTTCTTGAGCCAGCATAGCAAGTAGATGGCAACCCAGTGACTCAGCAACCCACTAAAATATGATCAAACTACAAGCTCTTTGTAAAGCTCCAGGCAGAATTCCATTACAGTTCCATTTATGCACCTTCAGCAACTCCTCCATGGCCATAACTCAGATTCTAGTTCATGCATACTGTTTCTAGAACAATTCCTATGTTATTTCCAGCTATTCAAAGAGCTGGTTGTCGCCTTTAAAGCCCTTCAAGGCTTGCGACCAGGTTACCCGAGGGACCATCTCTTGATGGTCACATCTACCTGACATACATACATACATACATACATACATACATACATACATACATACATACATACATACATACGATCTCAGTATGTCAATATATTGCACATATTACTAGGTGATTGGAATATCGCCAACAATATGTTGGCTTTCAAATTAGTATCCGAATTAGAGATCCTAGTTTGAAAGAACAGAGTGAGCAAGTTTGGGGTAAAAATGGGATAGGGTTGCATTAGGGCAGTGATGGCGAAACTATGGCACAGGTGCCACAGGTGGCACGCAGAGCCATTTCTGCTGGCACATGAGCCGTTGCCCTAGCTTAGCTCCAATGTGCATGTGTGTGCCAGCCAGCTGATTTTTGGCTTGCACAGAACTCTGGGAGGGTGTTTTTGGCTTCCAGAGAGCCTCCGGGGGGATGGGGGTGGCATTTTTACCCTCCCCCAGCTCCAGGAAAGCCCTTGGAGCCTGGAGAGGGAGAATCACAAACCTACTGGGGCCACCAGAACTTGGGAAACAGGTCTTTGCCAGCCTTCAGAGGGCTTCTGGGGGGAGGGAGCTTTTTTCATCCTCCCCAGGCCTTGAATTATGAGTGTGGGCACTCGCGCATGTGCAATAATTTTTACTATTAGATTTGTTCCATTATACTGTTTTTAATTAGTGTTGTGAGCCGCCCCGAGTCTTTGGAGAGGGGCGGCATACAAATCTAATAAATAAAATAATAATAATAATGCATGAGAGCGTGCATGCATTCTTTTGGCACCCAATGAAAAAAGGGTTCGCCGTCACTGCATTAGGGCACATTGTCCACAATTTACCAAGAGCGAACTAGTTTTGTTTCTCTTCCTTTAGCAGGCACTAAGGCTGGCAATCTAAGAATTTTGCCTATATCTTACTAAAATATTAATTGAAAGACTTTGCACCAAAGCCATGTTGGGTGATGCCGATTAATATTCAGTGCCATCTATTGACCATCATTGTATATGAAAGATATATTCTTTTCCACTGTCCAGCCATCAATTTCCATGTAGTAGGTATGTATCTTAAAAGAAAATTATACAGTGTGTCAGAAATATTAAGTTCTGTCTAAATGCCAAATTAATATTTGTATAACTAATTGTTTATGGATCCCCTCTCAAATGCCTGACTTTATATTGCCAAGAAAAACAAAAGAAACATTGTAAAAGCTACCAAAATTAAAAACAACAGATATAACAATGTTTCAGTTGGGAACACTTATTTAACAGCCATGACCAGGAAACGGGCTTACTTGTGCTATCAGGGCCACAGGCTTGATGGAAAAAATGGGTTTCCAATGTCTTACAAAAGGCCAGCAGGGTTCAGGCAAATCTAATCTCTGGGGGAATGCCAGAAGGTGGGTACCACAACACAAAAGGCTGTTCCTTTACCCATCAGATGGAACTCTCTTATGTATAGGACTCGGAGCACGCTACTCCTGCTAGATCTAACAGGATGGGTAGACACCACAGGGGATTGTAGGCTAATAATACTTAATAATAATAATTAACATCCTTAGGGCATTACAAAACACATGCTTTAATGAAGCATTATGATGTCAATAACACAGATTTACTCACTTGTTTTGTTTACAAACAGGGTAGGATACAGTACGTTTGAAATATGAATATGATGTGATATTACTAAATGAAGCTGCTGAAGGTAATCACAGGAAATGAAGGTTTCAGTGTAATTCTGAACAATAAGGCCAAAATCAGTAGGTACAAATTTGTGTCATTTAGGTTGTTATGGGTGTTTGGGAAAAAATGTAGCAAAATCTGACAAATGCAGTGTGAGCTAGGAAAGGTGCAGATCAAAATTTTGTTTTTTTGGTAATCACTGCAAAATATATGAATGTGAGAAAGTTTACTGTAGATTTGCTAATTCAGAAAAAGTATATGATGAAGTAAATAGGCTTGAATTGTGAAGTGTGTTGTAAAATATGTTCAAAGTTGCTTACTAAATAGCATAAATGTGCATATAGTGCACATAAGAATTTGTAATCAATGAATGCTTATTAAATGGTTCCTTACTCAGCAAGGAATAGAACAAAGATGGGTGAGATCTCTTTGATCATTTACTGTATGCACAGATCAAGATATAAAGAAAATCATTTATTAAAGCATGTTTCTGTTATAGACGCTAAGAATGAGGGCAAAATGGAAACTTGAATGAAATAAATGATTTTATTTATTATTTAGATTTGTATGCCGCCCCTCTCCGCAGACTCGGGGCGGCTCACAGCAGCATACAACAAATCATGACAAATCTAAATATACTTTAAAATATTTAAAAAAACCCATTTACTAAACAAACATACACACTAAACAAACATACACACAAACATACCATGCATAAATTGTACATGCCCGGGGGAGGTGATTCAGTTCCCCCATGCCTGACGACAAAGGTGGGTTTTAAGGAGTTTACAAAAGGCAGGGAGAGTAGGGGCAGTTCTAATCTCTGGGGGGAGTTGGTTCCAGAGAGTCGGGGCCGCCAGAGAAGGCTCTTCCCCTGGGGCCCTCCAACCGACATTGTTTAGTTGACGGGACCCGGAGAAGGCCCACTCTGTGGGACCTAATCGGTCGCTGGGATTCGTGCGGCAGAAGGCGGTCTCGGAGATATTCTGGTCCAGTGCCATGAAGGGCTTTAAAGGTCATAACCAACACTTTGAATTGTGACCGGAAATTGATCGGCAGCCAATGCAGACTGCGGAGTGTTGGTGAAACATGGGCATACCTAGGTAAGCCCATGACTGCTCTCGCAGCTGCATTCTGCATGATCTGAAGTTTCCGAACACTTTTCAAACGTAGCCCCATGTAGAGAGCATTACAGTAGTCGATTGGCCCATAAATATTCAGGTAGAATAGAAACTTATATTTTGGAGTTCAATGGAGATTCAACAAGCCAGAGCTTGTAACCAGCTTCATTGTTTCAAATGTGTATAATATCCTGTATACTCAGACATTCTGTAAATAATTCAGATTCAGAATAAATGGTTTATATACTGGATTAATCTAAAAACCCCTGACTTATTCCTGGAATTATGGATACCGTATTATTTCTAAAGTTGTTGTCAGAACAATATCTAAAAATGAAGTAGTTTCTTGAATATATAACCCAAAGTTTATGTACACAAAAATAGATTTTGAAATACTCAGAATGGATGAATAGCTGATGAAAATGACAGAATTGGCAGAGATGGCAAAACTGACTTCCTTGATTAGAGAAAGGATCATTGTATTTATTAGGGAATAGAAATTCCTGATGGACTTTTGATGAACAAAGAAGAAAATGAACTTCTGATTTATGGGTTTGATTATTAGAAGGGATGGACTACAGAAGGGTGAATTAAAGAAAGAAGTAAGTTATAATCTGCTGTTAAATTTGAAAGCTGCTACTTTACAACTTTTTTTGTTTTCTTCCATTTGTTTTCTTTCTTATCTACTATTTTTGTCCTTTTTATATTTTTTATAAAATGTGTATTGTTTATTTTGATAAAGACCTTTTTAATAAAAATTGCATTGCAAATAAACACGGAACTTTGAGAATAGTCGCATAGCTTGCATCTTCTTTAAACTACTGCCATCTTGTGGGGATTTTGTTTTTTGGCCATATTCAAAATGTAGGTTTTAGAAAGCACAATGCAGCAGACTTGAGCTTTTTAAGTGATAATACAAGGATGTTGAACTCAATTTCATTGAAGGGCACAGCAGGGTTGGGCTTGACCTTGGAGGGTTGGGGTGGACGCATGGACAGCTCGACATCACTCATGCCAGGGGTACCTGTGGCAGTGAAAATAGGCTCCCAAGCTATGTTTCTGCTGCAACAGCCTCCTATAACTCTCTGCCAGCAAGAACATAGCTTGGGAGTGCTGCACGCAGCCCTCGCGAGCTGTTTTTGGCTACAATGGCCTCCTGCAACCCTCTGCCAGCAAAAATGGAGGTCAGGAGGACCTAGATTTGCTTTCGCTGGCAGAGGCACTGTGGGCTAGTCCTTTGCGGTTTCTAGGGTAGGCCTCCGGGTCAGATCTCCTGCAGACCAGATCTGGCCCCTGACCTTGAATTTGACACTTCTGTGATAAAATATTCCAAATTTATTGTAGGACTTTGTCCTTTATTATTTCTATTTGAAAGTTTAATGCATGGACTTCCATCTTTATTTGAAAAACCATAAACAAAAATCAGTGAGTTCCACCAAAAAAGGGAAATGCAAATTTTACCATGAAATTATCTACTGTACATTGTTCAAACTTTTACTTAGTTAGTGGCCAAATTTGCATTTCTCTGCATGTAAAGATAGTTAAATTGGTTCAGTTTAAACTAGCCTGATTATGCTTATGTGCCATCAAGTCAACTCTTACTGACCATATGAATATTCTGGATCTGTCCCCAGCTTACTGCTGTAATTGAGTACTATATCCCTCTTTCTTTTCACTGCAGTATTAGAGCCCTCTCCAGAGAGTTAGGATTTTGCATAATGTGTCCACCAAGTAGGATAATTTGAACTTTGTCATTTTATTTCTTTGTTTGATGAACCATTTATTTAGCTATTCTTGGCTATCCACTGTCTTCTCCACTTCCAAAGTTCAAAACCATTAAAACTATCTCCTTGCTTCTTCAAAATCCAACTTTTATTTCCACAGTGCAACACAGGGGAAAACCCACTGATTACATAATTCTGATCTTTATAGTTCTAGTTGTATCAAGGCACCCAAACAAGTTTGCCAGGTATTCATTGCTATTCTACCAAGTGATAGCATTTTGGACTTCAAAGAACATCTTTGTCAAGCAATGTTAATCTAAAATAAAGCAATGGTAAAAAATGATCAAACAAATGGAGAGTTAAATGATATATTGGGAAAGTTTTTAAAGTTTATATTGGAAATTTAAAAAATCAGAAAATCAATATGGACCAGAAATAGATTTGTGAATTTTTTCCTGACAATTTTACTTCATATTTCATAAGAGACATGGTTATTTAATCCATTGCACCCCTTATTTATATGATCTACCTCTAACTTGCCATATCAATCTATAAATTATATAGTGATGTAGAACAAAAGCATGATATAGCAGAGGAATTTTCTGCTTATTTCTAAGAAAACCATCTGGGTACAAGTACTTCTGCCTATTATTATGCTTTTTGAAAAAGGTTTTTTTTTTAATGTTTTTTTAAAAAAAATTATCATTATTTTAGAAGCTTGTAATTATATTACATTAGAGGGCAGAATATTAAAAAAATTGGGTTTGTTCTCAATTTTCCAGGAATTTACAGGTGTCGTGTGTGCAACTGCTTGCAAAAATAATTGAACCTTGTACCTAGTTCTGTTCCACAACTGACCTGCTAAGGTATAAAGAGTATGCAGATCTTTCAGGGTGATGTGATGGGGAATCTTTTGCCCAATGAATAAAAGGGCAAAACAAACCAATTTCAATCTGTTGGTTCTTGCTGTAGTTGCTCTTGTTGGCATTGCTTTTGGCTAGTCTGAAAGTAGAGGAGCATATAGCTGTGGGTCGTCTGGCCATATCTCTATCTATCTATCTATCTATCTATCTATCTATCTATCTATCTATCTATCTATCTATCTATCTATCTATCTATCTATCTATCTATCTATCTATCTATCTATCCATCTATCCATCTATCCATCTAATCTATCTTATCTATCTGTCTGTCTGTCTGTCTGTCTGTCTGTCTGTCTGTCTCTATCTATAGATTTCCTGGCATTCCAACAGCTGCGCCCCCATGGTCACATGATTGCATTTCAGTGCTTGACAGTCAGGCCATATTTATGGCCATTTGCAGCATCCTACAGTCGCATAAAGACACCCACCCACCCACCCCAAAAAATATCTGGTGTTTGCTTACAGTTTCTGGCAAAAGCCAGCCAATAACGTGCTTGATTAATGACAATGGTGTTAACTTAACCATAACCAAAGTAGAACTGGATCACTCAAATATTGACTCACTTTAGGACCGTCACAATGTATGACCATACTACCAAGCTTAATTGTGGTTCTAAGTCAAGAAATTACATTATATATGTTTTTAAAAAGTATTCTCCATTAGAAACATCAGCTTAGTATTATGTGGTCTTAAAGTTAATGCAATGGAGTTCTAGAGGCAGACAAGATGACTAATCTGAATGAAGCGGCTCAATGAAACAGGTGTTATTTACCAATGCAAAATTGAGAGACATCTCTAGTAGTGTAAAACTCCTTTTATATTTCTATTTAAATTAGGGTTAGTGGGAGATCAAGCTAAATATGCAGATCTCTATTGAAGAACTCAACATCTGTGCCAAGCAGCTATACAAACAAGTTGCAAGCATTAATTCCTTGATTCCCCCAAAATTCACTTTTATTCCCTCATTAATATAAATACTGGATACCAACTCATTTAAATTTATTTTGCTCTCTCTCTCTGATATCATTTACATAGTTATAAAGCATTTTTATACAGAATGTAGGAGCTCCATTTTGCCACTGGGACACTAAAAGACCACAAGAGAATCCAGATGAGCCAGAGGCTTTCCATCTTGCATTGGACTGCCTAGAAACGGTTCAAATAGGTCCAAGTGCGGCTGTAGTTGTAATCTAGAAGTTGCTCAACAGGTCCTGAAAAATAACCAATTTTTTTGAGAGATTGTAATGAAACCTTTGCATCACTTAATAAGCTTGAAAAGAAGAGCTAGATAGAAGTTTTATCTACAAACAATTGCAGATCAGATGTAACAACACAGTCTCTGCTCAAGATTTCCCAGTAGCCTAAGCCCTCTGAATATAAATTGGACTCAATAATACATCAACATTTAAGTCAGACATTTGGAAGAAGTTGGCTTTTTTGGGGTGGGTGGGAGGAGTTTATTTCCTATTTCTCTGGAAACTGCCCTCAAAGAGCTTTGGTTTAAAGCTTCAGACAGAACCTTAACAATTGCACTGGATAATGGGGGAAATCACCAGCGGTTCTGTCACCTACCTGTTCAGGCAGGTTTCAAGAGAAAGCTTTTCTGAGCTTACAAGTAAACACTGAAAGGTACAACTACAAGCCAATAATTCATGTCATGGGACAAATTTGATCTCAGAAATAACATTTTCACAAACATTCTTTAAGAGTCCAATTTCATTATAGCTCTCTTAGAATGAGATTGTAAGAAGGGTGACATGCAGATCTGAGATTATACTCAATTCAGTTTTATCATAAATAACCAGAACATGATTTCGCAAAGTTTATCTGAAGCATTTTAAACATACCAAAGCAGACAACAGATTGTTTCCTCCTCCTTTAGCAATCACAATTCAAAGCCCACCAACTTACCAACTCCTGCAACAACTGGACATGTGTCATACACGTATTTACTGCAGACATCCTGAACCATTTTGGTATTTATTTCCTAGAAGACAGAAAAAAATTAGATATACTTCCAGGAGAAAATCAGATAATTTGCTAATGATATATACTAACTACCAAAAAACCTGTATGTCATTAGCAAAACTCAAATTGACATTGCTCTCATCTACTTGAGTGTGCTCTGAGAATACAATATTCTCTTCAAAAATATACAATACGTTCATAGATTACCTCCTTCAGTGATTACCTGAATCAGTATCCAGCACCCCACAAATTAGAAGTCCTTGAACTTCATGAGAAAGACCTTAAATTTCCTAAGGATTTTTGCATGTTGCAAGATAGGTTCTATAATTGCAGAAAACTGACATACCACGCTTGATATTGCAGTACTGAGTATAATGCCATGTCTTAGCATTTATCAAATAGTAATGCAAATGCTAAACAGCACCAGTTGGACTGGAACAACACAAAAATAATCAGCCATGCTACCATGCTCCTGAATTCATCAAAGTCTAGCACTCCACAAGCAATTCCATCAATTGGCCTTGACCTACAACCAGTCCATGAACTCCTCAGAATCCAAATAATAATAATAATAATAATAATAATAATAATAATAATAATAATAATAATAATTTATTAGATTTGTATGCCGCCCCTCTCCGAAGACTCGGGGCGGCTCACAACAGTAATAAAAACAGTATAACAATAGAACAAATCTAATAATAAAAATTATATAAAAAACCCCAACTGTTAAAAACCATACAACACATACATACCAAACATAAAATATACAACCCCCCCCCCCCCCCCGAGTTCAGCCCCCAATGACCCTGACCTGATGTAATCTCCTTATTACACCCATCACAAGACTGGCTGGTCTCATAGCTGATCCATCACAAGACCCTCGCTTGACATATCCACACCTGAAGCTCTTATAAACAGAAGAACACTGGCATCCCTTAAACTCTGCTGAAGATGTTACCTGGCCTGGTTAAGAAACATTTGGAAACCAACCCACAAGCTCAGAGAACAGACCTTCATACTCATCCTACACCCAAGCTGCAGACTAGATGGACCATGAGGTCTTTTTCTGCCGTCCGTCTTCTATGTTTCTATATTCGCCATTAATGCAAAGTACAGTGTTCCCTCGATTTTCACGGGTTCAAACTTCGCGAAACGTCTATACCACGGTTTTTCAAAAATATTAATTAAAAAATACTTTGCGGTTTTTTCCTCTATACTAGTTTTTCCTTCCCGATGACGTCATAGCCAAATTTTCATCCACCTTTAATAAATATTTTTTTAATAAACTTTAATAAATAAACATGGTGAGTAATAATCTAAATGGTTGCTAAGGGAATGGGAAATTGCAATTTAGGGGTTTAAAGTGTTAAGGGAAGGTTTGTGATACTGTTCATATCCAAAAATAGTGTGTTTACTTCTGCATCTCTACTTCGCGGAAATTCGACTTTCGCGGGCGGTCTCGGAACGCATCCCCCGCGAAAATTGAGGGAACACTGTAATGCAAATAACGACTGTTTCAACTATACAGAAAGGCGAGATTAATGAAATTAAGCTTTCTCTTTCATCAAACGAAACGATAATACTTACAGAAATTCTGGCATCCCATTCTGCTAAAGGTATCCGACGACCATAGCTCAGCAGCTGGGTGGCAATGTTCTCACACATTGGAGTTGTACCTGAAAAATAATAGTGGATTGTTAATGGAGTTATTCAGTATCTTTTCAAGAAGTGAAGCAGATTCCACAATGCACAAACAATTATATATTGCTAATGAATACCATTCAAAAATCCTTGTAGTCAGGTATTTCTTTCATATAGGACATTATTAGTGTGAAAGCTTTGAAGTTCATCATCAATGATATTACCAAAAAAAGCAGAAGATGAGGAAGAGCTGATGTTTGGGCCAGATGTTTGAGTCAACCACCTGTCTTTAAAAGCTAGTCTCAAAACAGAAACTGTGGACTGGATATTTTTAGTAGTAGATATCATTAGTATCAGGCTACACCTAGCATGGAAGGATAAAGACAGTGGTTGCTTCCAAGTCTAAAAATGCACTGCGTTCATGGCAAAATGCAGAGAGAAGTAACAATGTAACACTTTTCATAGTAACTTTCTGCTATAGTATCAAATGCAGAAACTGTGTAAATAAACAGTTAACTAAATCAAATTGGTCTACAGCGCATTGCTTAATAGAGAGGGTCAAACTTTAAAATTATTTCTTCAACTTGCAGCAAATACTACAGATAATCCAGCACCAATGATGTCTGATGTTAACAAATTATTATAAACTTTTATTCATTAAACATGAAACTCATCAACTGAATAATTAAAAATGTATCACAAATATGACTGATTGGCTCTGATAATACAGACTGCTGGCAGCATCTCAGGCTAAGAATAACAACAATAATATAGTTGTGGTTAATATTATTGTTACTAAATTTTCCGTTTGGAGATTTAATTTTATTACTAAAATAGTAATCTTAGACTTCCTTGTTTTTTTCCTAATTTTGTAACAATTTGCTTGATAAATATGCAATCCAAAGCTTGTGTACGTACTCCTACATTTTCATGAATTCTAATACAGTGATCCCTCGATCATCGCGAGGGTTCCGTTCCAGGACCCCTCGCGAAGATCGATTTTTCGCGAAGTAGCGGTGCGGAAGTAAAAACACCATCTGCGCGTGCGCAGATGGTGTTTTTGCTTCCACTGCCGGCCGCCCTTCGCCCGCCCACCCCGTTGCTCGCGCCTGGGGTGGCGCGTTGCTGGGGAAAGCGCGCGCGCTTGGGGACTCCCTAGGTCCGCTCCCCAGCTGGGGAGCGGACCTAGGGAGTCCCCAAGCGCGCGCGCTTTCCCCAGCAACGCGCGCGGGGTGGGGACTCCCTCCCCAGCTGGGGAGCGGACCTAGGGAGTCCCCAAGCGCGCGCGCATTCCGCAGCAACGCGCGCGGGGTGGGGACTCCCTCCCCAGCTGGGGAGCGGACCTAGGGAGTCCCCAAGCGCGCGCGCATTCCGCAGCAACGCGCGCGGGGGTGGGGACTCCCTCCCCAGCTGGGGAGCGGACCTAGGGAGTCCCCAAGCGCGCGCGCATTCCGCAGCAACGCGCGCGGGGTGGGGACTCCCTCCCCAGCTGGGGAGCGGACCTAGGGAGTCCCCAAGCGCGCGCGCATTCCCCAGCAACGCGCGCGGGGTGGGGACTCCCTCCCCAGCTGGGGAGCGGACCTAGGGAGTCCCCAAGCGCGCGCGCATTCCGCAGCAACGCGCGCGGGGTGGGGACTCCCTCCCCAGCTGGGGAGCGGACCTAGGGAGTCCCCAAGCGCGCGCGCATTCCGCAGCAACGCGCGCGGGGTGGGGACTCCCTCCCCAGCTGGGGAGCGGACCTAGGGAGTCCCCAAGCGCGCGCGCATTCCCCAGCAACGCGCGCGCGGTGGGGACTCCCTCCCCAGCTGGGGAGCGGACCTAGGGAGTCCCCAAGCGCGCGCGCTTTCCCCAGCAACGCGCGCGCGCTGGGAAGCAGAGTTAGGGTGTCCCCAGGCTCGCGCGCACCGCCCGCCCGCCCACGCTGTTGCTGGCTCCGCTTCCCAGCTGGGAGGCGGAGGTGGGGTTTCCCGCGCGCGTGCCGCCCGCCCGCCCACGCCGTTGCTCGCGCCGATGCTGTCTTACCAGGGCAAGAGGGGGAAGACCCAGGGAAGCCTCTGCCCGGCGGGGAAACTCCACCATCACGCATGCGCAGATGGTGGAGTTTACTTCCGGGTTGAAAACTCGCGATATGGCGTTTCGCGAAACTCGAGATCGCGAAACTCGAGGGATCACTGTACTATTCTATGTGATAGTAGTTGATCTTTTATGAAATTATTACCCAACTACAGAATTATAGATTGATGCAGGAATAATTTCTAGTGTCCTGTTCTGTAAATGATTTAAGAAGGCTAAGAACTTATGATTTTTGGAAGTTTAGTTTTAATTATGTGTAACTGAAGACTGTATTGGGTTATATCCATTCCAGAAGTAACTGAGCAATTGTTCTAAACAAATTTGCAATAGCATAGACACCTATAAAAATAGACTACTTTATTTAAAGTAAATAAAGTACTGGCTTTTTTTGGGGATAAATTTCCTGATTTCTTAGAGCTAATAAGATAGGTTTTCAGCCCCTATTATGGTCTGACTGTTGGAGATATGACAGAGTTGTATGAGATGGGATGGCTGTGAGATGTTTTAAGTTAAGAGGATTTTTTTTATAGTGATGTTTTATAGTGTTGTTTTATTTAATTTCCATTTCTTCCACTGCTATGTATTAATATGTTGTAAGCCGCCCTGAGTCTCAGGAGAAGGGCGGCCTAGAAATTGAATTAAAAAAATAAATAATAATAATTCTTTACAGTGGATGGCACAGAGGAAAGACTAACAAACATTTCAAATAAAAGGGGAATTCAGGAAAAATGTTACATTCATTACACTTTTCACAAGAAAGAAAATCCTGCTCAGGAGATGCTAAAACTGAAACTGCATTAGGAGACATACCATCTAGTTGGGCCACCAAGTTCCTTCGAAGAACTTTTTTGCCTCTCTCCAAGTCATGTTCGTGCAAATCAGTGCAAATGCGCATCCTATACAAGCAGCAGAGTTGAAGAAAGATATTAATCAAATGTAATACATCTTTAAATGACAATTCCTTTCCATTTTAGAAAACCCATGCTTGCTGATAGCAAGGAAATCAGGTTTGTTATTCTATATCAGGAGTGTCAAACTGGATTTCATCGAGGGTTGGAAAGCATTGTACTTCTCCTCGGGGCGGGGGGGATGATAAGACGGACACATCCTGCAGCACCCTACTGGTCAAAATTGACCAGCAGCCCCTCATGCCCTGTTTTGGCTGAGAGGCACCGTAAGTCTTTGCTATTTCCTGTTTGGCCCTGTGGGCTAGATTTAAGCACCCCACAGTTGAGTTTGACACCTGTTTTACATAAAAGCTGAAGAAAGAAGATCACCACAGTACAAACATATGGACAGATGAAACAGAAAGAGTATATACACTTGAGCTAATATTTAAATGAAAACTCTGTAGAGGCATAATAAATAAAATTAGATTCGAATGTAGAAGCTGCAACACACTATCTCACGCTAGAAACTTTCAGAACAGGTTTTGAGATTATTTTGCTTCTATTTTATTTTCCCATTTGCAAATATTTTTTTCATTAATCCTTGGAGAGCTATTTCCTGAAATCAATGTGCAGCCCCATATAGCACTGTTTTCTTACAAAATAAAAATAACAAAATAGAAATGAAACCATCCTTACCATTCGAATCTCCCCCAATCACTTGAATGTAGAATATTGAAACGACCAGTGACAAAATAAAAACCAAAAAGTCCCGTATCAGAGTAGCAAATATTGAAGGGCTGGAAACTTTGACAGAGGTTATTCTCAGCAAAATCAGCAGCCATTTCGCTATACAGGTTCTATAAACAGACAGTTACAATTTACTATGCAAAAATGCAGCCATAACTCATTACCAACAAAGTATTCATTCACAGTCATTAACCTTGAAATAGCTATTACTCAGTACATTAATCACTTAAGCCAGACAAACAACAAAGCCTAACAAAGTCATTAAAAAATTCCTTAAACTTGACATGAAAAAATCCTTGCCACAGAATTTAGATACCATAATACAAACCAGCACCTGTCCAACAAAATCGAATTCCTAGAAAAAAATAAACTGACTGCAAAAAGGGACTTTACTTAAGCCAAAATATTAGCTGTGCCCATTCATCTGTAACACAAAGGAAATTAAGTCAGCAGTAGATAACCAAGTGTTCTGGAACAGACTGGCTTGTGGGAGATTCGAACAAGGAATTCTCCATGTTGGCAAAGATTCCTGAAAATTTCAGGCATGGTCAAGAAATGGATCGTCATACAAATTAACTCATAGTTCTCACTCAAGGCACAAAATATCATTAGGCAAAAACCCGGAAAAGGCTCCAATGCAGGGAAAGGTGGTAGATGAGAGAAGTGGAGGATAACCCACAGCAAGATGGATGGATTTAGTTACAATGGAGATAGGTGCACTACAGAAGAGTTGAAGGACCAGATTAGGGACAGATTGTCATGGAGAAAATCTATGTATCAACAAATTGATGTGATAATTACTCAAAACAGACATGCCAATCACAGTACCTTACCTTACTTCCACCAAAGGTAAGGTCGTAGCGTCCTATGATTGAATTAATTAACATAAGGACAAGGTGGTCTGGGCTATCCCAGCCAGGCCCCTCCACTGCAAAAGCAACATGAGCCAAAGGTAATTCATCATCTCTGACTGTGACCTAAAAAGGGTGTGAAGCAAGAAAAGAGAATAAAAATCCCAGTCATACTTTTTGCAAAAATATAAAATTTCCTCTTTTATCTCTCAAAGCAAAACCGGGAATTCATGTTTTACTTTTAAAATACTTTCATTTCATTTTTTTTTTAAAAAAAGATAAATCCTGTATTCAGAACTCAAAAGTGGCTGTGATAAACGTGAACATCCAGACTTCTTATTGCGGTGATAGCCAAGAAAAATAGGTAAGGAATTTATGCGAAGAAGTGAACATAAAAATAAGATCAATATTAATACCTTAACCTGCTTTAACATTAAATTTATTTATTTATTTATTTATTAGGTTTGTATGCCGCCCCTCTCCGCAGATGTAAAATAAATAGATACTTCGCATGGAAGTGCTGAGTTGCTAAATATAGTTATACTTTGAGAGAAAAATAGTCAAGGCCAGATACACATTTTTTAGCATTCCACACTGGGCTTGTACCCAATGTTAGAATACCGAACTTGAAACAGAGTATATGTGGTAGTGGTGGTTGTTCAGCCAATAACACAGACTAATCAGTAAAAAAATAATATTTACAATGTATACAATAATTTAACCAGTAGACAGTTAGCTACATACATATCCAAATCAAGCAATCATATACAGTTCTAAACATACAGCAACTAACCATTAATATTACACACAGTTTCATACAAGTTTCATACAATACCATAATATAATACATGGACCAATACTTATCACACAGTAATATCTTATCACATTGACTGTGATTGACTGTGTGCCTGTTTTTTATATATATTGGGATTGTTTTATGAAATTACTAATTTTAAATTGTAATTAGATTGGTGGGCATTGGATTTGTTATTGTGTACTGTTTTTTATTATTGTTGTGAGCTGCCCCGAGTTTTCGGAGAGGGGCGGCATATAAATCCAATAAATCTAATCTAATCTAATCTATGCCATGTAGAGCTTTATAGATCAGATTTCCCCAAACTTTCTGGCTTTGCAGACCAGAGTGAGGGGAGAGAGAGTGGGTGGTTCTATGCAAGCAATGGGCACATGTGCCCACCGCCTGTGCAAATGGAGCACCCACAGCTGTGCATACGTGTGCGTTGACCCAGCACTTGCATGGCCTGGTTCCAAAGGACTCAAAGCCTGGTAGTGGGTTATGGCCCGGGGCTGTTATAGATGATAACCCTATAGGTCATAAGCATCACTACTTTCTTTGCCACTGCATTCTGGGCAGTCTCATAAAGAGGGCATTACATTAATCAAAATGGGTGATGACTAAAGCAATTGTCACCATGGGCAAGGGATACAGTAGTGACTATCACAGTCTCATCATACAAGATCTGTCAATCCAGGCATAATTAAAGATAGAAAATATCCAGAGCAGGAAATCATTAAAATCCACAGCAAACCATTCTCCCCATTCAGACCCTCACAGCCTCCGGGCACTAGGAGATCATCTCAGTGGCATTGCTTGGTCAGCCCAGGGTGGAGATGTACACCTGGGCATCAGCGGCATACTCATATTCAAGAGGTCACTATAATAATAAATTATCTAAGTAGAATGTATATAGAATATAATTCTTTATTAGCCAAGCGTGATTGGACACACAAGGAATTTGTCTTTGATATAAATATTGCATTATTTCCATGTACATTTTACTTTATGACAGGCCATGGAAACTCTTACCTGACTCCCGCTGAAACGACTTTGGGGCAAAATAGGTATGGTGTCAGCTTTGTAATTAAAAGGAACATTGCCAAAATGCTGCTGGGCAAGATCCACCAGTTCATTGTGACCAACATCTATTAAAAAAAACAAGGCGATATGAATATTGTTTCTTCCAACAGGGGCTGTTAAAAGAGAAACCTTTGCTAAACAGCTGCAAAACTCTTCTCCAAATTGATATAAAATTAAAACATTCCCATTTGTGACTTTTTTCTAAAAGAGCTGGGGTGGCGCAGCAGGTAGAGTGCAGTACTGCAGGCCACTGAAGCTGACTGTAGATCTGTAGGTCAGCGGTTCAAATCTCATCACCGGTTCAAGGTTGACTCAGCCTTCCATTCTTCCGAGGTGGGTAAAATGAGGACCCGGATTGTGGGGGCAATAAGCTGGCTCTGTTAAAAAGTGCCATTGCTAACATGTTGTAAGCTGCCCTGAGTCTAAGGAGAAGGGCGGCATGAAAATTGAATAAATAAATAAATAATAAATAAATACCCAGTGAAATCTCTCGGGATGACAGCACTTTAACGGACTCTACAAGTTAGATTATGGCTACAGGCAGTAGTAGCAGAATCTTAAAAGTGTGTATTTTCTTACAGTACATCCAGTCCGAGCTTCTTTCGCATTACTTCTGTTTCTTGGGCTTAACATGTTTTCTATAATTATTTCTGCATTGTTTCTCAAGGTGAACTCTGGGCTCTCAAAACTGGGCCCTTGGTTTTATTAGAAATGGTGGGGGATATTGGTGGTGGGTTTTTTCTCCGAGGTTGCTTGGAAACTAAACAAGAAGCTTGGAGAACAAACCACCACTAAATTTTGGGAAATTTCGATTCATGCACAGAATGAAGACATTTTGGATAGAAATTATCAAAGCGGTGGGTACAGAGAAGAGAGACAACAGTGAAAAAGTCAAAGGTATCGCTTGTAAAAGAAGATGCTGCTCCCCTTAGCATAGTCTATCCGGCAGAGGTGGCCATCCCCAACTTTTCTAGTCTATGCTTCTGCCATAATAGAAATGTGTATATTCCCATTAGTAAAACTTTTAAGGGGTTGATCTGACCCGATGTGCTTCACTATCCTAAATATGTTGGTCTTTGTTGTATCATATAGTCATGATTCCACTCCTATAACATTAGCGTCAATCCTGAAGTTGGCCGAACGGTGGCCGTTGTTTTTTTTTGTAGTTTTTTGTAGGGGGGGGGGGGAGTGACAAAGTTTTACTTTTAATTTGGATGTAAAACCAGAACTTAAGAGAGGCGGGTTTCTACCAAGAACATGCCAATTTGATATATCCTAATAAAAATGTTCTTTGAGGAATTATGCCTGTCCCGGAGTTCTTATTGAATGCGATGTATTACTTGGAACCTTTACAATTAGAACCTATTTGTAAGGGGTGAGATTAAAAGAAAACCAGCTTAAACTAACCTCCAGCAGCTACCAGAACCATGCGAGGTGCTTTGATATGAGTTCCCATGTATTCTGTTATATCTGCCCGAGTCAATTTCCTAGAAGAAATAAAAAATACTTTAATACTTTAAAAAGCAGTAAACAAGTAGAACTGTGTATTTTAGACCTGTCTCACAATGATTGCACCAGGTTGATACTGCTAGAACAGTGAAGGCAAACCTTTCAGGACTGGCATGTCAAAAATTCAGAATATGCCTAACTTTTGATTCTTGGATCTCAAGTTTTCCTAGTGCCACTGCTGCCACTCAATAAGGCCACCTCACACTTTTCTCCAAGGGGTACAAGCCTTGGAAATTGATGCATTTGCTCCATGGCCCAGAACTTCCCAGAAAATTGTGTGAGAGCCGAACGTTCCTTTGAGAATCATTGTTCTGTTGTTGGTAAGTGTTGGCTGGTCATCCAAAAAGTAGTGGTGTATCACCTTGGGCATGTGTATCATAGGTTCACCATCACTGGTATAGATTCTTTATAACTCCCAACACTCAGTTTCCCTAATGTATATTGTAGTAATTAAGATAAATGGTTGTTATTTTTCTGTACAAATTGTTGTTTGGACATCTGCAACTTAAATAAGACTCGTATTTATCTCATCCTTTATTTCAGTTATCTAACTGAACTCTGTGTGTCTTAATCATGTCACTTCTGCTCAACTCACTTTATATTTGCTGTTGTCCCTTCAGCTGTCTGGGCCAGAGGTGTGCCTTGATAAGCCGAAGCATGAAGATAATCAAAGAGGACAGTAGACAGACAAGAATCGGATTCTTTCATCTCCTGAAGGATGACATTCCGCTCCTTCTCAATCTGAGAATCTTCCAAGCTGCAATTCTGTGTTATATCAGCCAGAATCTCTATTGCTAAAAAAGGCATTGAATCATCAAGTAAAATTAAATTAAAAAGTAACCACGACATTACGGGTTGAGAAAAAACCCTCCACCTAAATTAGAGAACATTTATGGCAATGCATGACACAGCCAATGTCAATCCTTTTGTAACTCTTCCCATAAATGAATTCCTCTCCTAGCCTACTAATTGTCTACTTCTTCTGCAAATCTTTTATTTTTAACTTCAACCACCCATCTCCTTTGCTTCAGATGCCAATTGTTGAGAAAGTATAAGTTATTATTACTATTGATACAAGAGAATAACAATAGTAATGGAAGAGAATAATATCACTACTATTGTTCAATGAAAGCAACCTTGCAAACAAAGTAATTTTGTCAAACTCACATAGACAATTTACATTACCTTTGGGCAAATCTTTGGGTAGAATTTTCATGTAAAAAGCTGTCTTTTCACGTGAATAGTAGCTGTCAAGGTGTGCACCAATGCTTTCCACTTCCTTTTCAAATTGGGCATGAGGGTATTTACTTGTGCCCTAATAAAACATCAATCAATCAATGCTGTGTTTAGTGCTTGCTGCAATTTCAATATTCATGAAATTCATATTATCACAAGGATTTTCTTTCTATAAGGTCTATGGCCACATCAACTAAGTAAGAATGCAAGGGCTGGTTTAGATGAAGACTACCTTGAGGGAGCATATGGTGAGATGGTCTTACGTTCATACTAATAGACAAATTCAAATAATCAAAATTCTGGTTTTCAGCCAATAAGATGTCTTAGCAAGCTAATAAGCTTCCTCACTGAGAAAAGAGGGAGAGGCATATCAGTTTATTTATTTTATTAATTGGACTTATATACTGCCCCTCTCCGTGGACAGAGTTTGCCAGGAAGTTCAAGAAGACATCCCTAATAAGTATTACCCCCAAATGGCAGAGCTAGATTGAGCAGAAAACAAGAAGAAATGAAAACTTTTGTAAAGCATCTACTGTATTCTTAAGAAGCAGAAGTGAAGGAACATGATTCTGCGGTCCTGATTTGCTATGGCAGGTTTATATTCTTGCACAGATGGAGTCAGAAGGGCCAAAACTCAAAATGAACCCTACTTGGCAAAGGATGCTAGAACTATCTTTTATATATTCAAATCAGTTGTTGAATCCAGGAGACTATCTGTACTAAGTAGTCTTTTACAGTATCTCTATTTTCTTTCAGTTCTTGCATATGATGAATACTATAAAATCATTTATATGTATTTTTGTTAGCTGAAAATGAAACAAGAGTTTTAATTCCTTTATATTTTTTTAAAATGGTAGCCTGAATAAATATATCTATATAGTAGTAGTTATAGGGACCCGGTTATCTATCAGAAGGTCGCCAGTTCAGTGGTTCAGATTCCTAGTGTTGTGTAACGGGGTGAACTCCCATTACTTGTCCAAGCTTCTGCCAATTTACCTGTTTGAAAGCACGTAAAAAATGCAAGTAGAAAAATAGGAACCACTTTGGTGGGAAGGTAACAGTGCTCCGTGCACCTTCAGCATTCTGGATTTGCATGCAAAATAAAGACGGTTCTGTCATTAGAATTGGGGTGATCTATAGGCCTCCAGGGCAATCTGAGGAATATGACAACAAGATGGTGGATGAAATTACCCAAATGGCAGTAAAGGGAGATATTGTGGTTATGGGTGATTTCAACATGCCTGATGTTGACTGGAATATCCCCAGTGCCCTTACATGCAAAAGTAAGAATATAGTAGAGGCCTTTACAGGAGCAGCTCTGGCACAGCTGGTTAAGACACCAACTAGAGGGGAGAATATTCTAGATTTAGTTTTTACGAATGGGAATTGGGTTTCAGATGTCAAGGTGGGAGAAAATTTAGGTTGCAGTGACCATCTATGTTTGTGGTTTGATGTAAAAACTCATTGTGAGCAATCCTATAATGCAACCAAAGTATTGGATTTCAGAAAAACAAATTTTAATGCAATGGGGGAATATTTAGATAATGAATTAAAGGGGAGGGATAAAATGGCAGGAGCAAGCACCCAGTGGACTGTATTTAAAAAGGCCATCTTAAAAGCCACTGGACTGTATGTAAGACAAATAACTAAAGGTAAAAGGAAGAAGAAACCGCTATGGTTTAGCAATGATGTAAGGACTATAGTCAATGAAAAAAAGGCTGCCTATAGGAGGTATAAAGAGTCTGGAAGTATAGCTGATAGGGAGGTGTATAAAATGAGACAGAAGGAGGCGAAACAGATAATATATGCTGCTGAAGCCTCAAAAGAGGAAGAAATTGCCAAATCTCTAAAGAAGGGGGATAAAACCTTCTTCAGATATATTAGTGATAAGAAGAAGAAAAACTGCGGCATCACGAAGCTTAGTACCGGGAAAAATACATGCATTAATGGGAATAAGGAGATCGCTGACCATTTCAATAGCTACTTCTGTTCAGTTTTCTCAAAAGACACCTTACAAAATAATACTATAGAGGGATATAGCATTGCCTCCAACTGTACGGATTCAGCTCCAGTGATCTTAGAAGCCGATGTCTTAGAAGAACTTGAACGATTAAAGATAAATAAGGCAATGGGTCCAGATGGCATCCACCCCAGAGTTCTTAAAGAACTCAGATCTGTCATTGCTACCCCCCTGACTGATTTGTTTAACCAATCCTTGTTAACAGGAGATGTTCCTGAGGATTGGAGAATGGCAAGTGTTGTGCCTATCCACAAGAAGGGCAGTAGAGAAGAAGCTGGTAACTACAGGCCAGTTAGCTTGACATCAGTTGTCGTTAAAATGATGGAGACTCTACTGAAAAAGAGGATAAATCAGCACCTAAAAAACAATAAATTATTGGACCCAAATCAGCATGGCTTTACTGAAGGCAAATCATGTCAGACTAATCTCATTGATTTCTTTGACTATGTCACAAAGGTGTTGGATGAAGGTGGTGCCGTGGATATTGCCTACCTGGACTTCAGCAAAGCCTTTGATACGGTTCCACATAAAGAGCTGATAGATAAATTAGTGAAGATTGGACTTAATCCCTGGATAGTTCAATGGATTTGCAGCTGGCTGAAGCATAGACACCAGAGGGTTGTTGTGAATGGCGAGTATTCTGAGCAGAGTCAGGTTACAAGCGGTGTGCCACAAGGGTCTGTTCTGGGTCCTATTCTTTTTAATATGTTTGTGAGTGACATAGGGGAAGGTCTGGTAGGGAAGGTTTGCCTATTTGCCGATGACTCTAAAGTGTGCAATAGGGTTGATATTCCTGGAGGCGTCGGCAATATGGTAAATGATTTAGCTTTACTAGATAAATGGTCAAAGCAATGGAAACTGCAGTTTAATGTTTCCAAATGTAAAATAATGCACTTGGGGAAAAGGAATCCTCAATCTGACTATTGTATTGGCAGTTCTGTGTTAGGAAATACTTCAAAAGAAAAGGATTTAGGCGTAGTGATTTCTGACAGTCTCAAAATGGGTGAACAGTGCAGTCAGGCAGTAGGGAAAGCAAGTAGGATGCTGGGCTGCATAGCTAGAGGTATAACAAGCAGGAAGAGGGAGATTATGATCCCGCTATATAGAATGCTGGTGAGACCACATTTGGAATACTGTGTTCAGTTCTGGAGACCTCACCTACAAAAAGATATTGACAAAATTGAACGGGTCCAAAGACGGGCTACAAGAATGGTGGAAGGTCTTAAGTATAAAACGTATCAGGAAAGACTTAATGAACTCAATCTGTATAGTCTGGAGGACAGAAGGAAAAGGGGGGACATGATCGAAACATTTAAATATATTAAAGGGTTAAATAAGGTCCAGGAGGGAAGTGTTTTTAATAGGAAAGTGAACACAAGAACAAGGGGACACAATCTGAGGTTAGTTGGGGGAAAGATCAAAAGCAACATGAGAAAATATTATTTTACTGAAAGAGTAGTAGATCCTTGGAACAAACTTCCAGCAGACGTTGTAGATAAATCCACAGTAACTGAATTTAAACATGCCTGGGATAAACATATATCCATCCTAAGATAAAATACAGAAAATAGTATAAGGGCAGACTAGATGGACCATGGGGTCTTTTTCTGCCGTCAGACTTCTATGTTTCTATGTTTCTATGTTTCTATGCCGGCCATATACTCTTTGGCTTATAAATGGACATGAGCACTGCCCTAGAGCCAGAAATGACTAGCACACATGTGCAGGGGAATCTTTACTTTTACCTGTAGTGGTATTTGTTCCTTAATCTTTTTCATTTAAATGTAATTCAACATGTTAGAGAGACATACATTTAAATTTCACAGTATCACGGCATAAAAGTGAGCCAATGTTACCTAATTTGGTATTGAAATGTCAACAACAAAACCACCAAGTTCAGACAGAACCAAGACTCCATACAACAAAAATTCTTAGGAATAAAAATGCCCTAAATAAATTTAAATTAGACTGGCAAGTGACACAATGATGACTAAAAGTCTGTTGCTGAAATATGGAAAGCCTTTTAAAGTTTTTTTAATTATGGTTACTCCATAAATGTAAATGAGTGGAAGAAACTCTGGTACTCAAATTATAGACTAACATTGGCAACCCGATACAAAGAAAATCTTTATAAGATGTTTTATCATTGGCACCTTCCTCCATCACGTATAGCAAAGATGTTCCCCAATTTTTCACCTAGCTGCTGAAAATGTAAAAAAAAAAAAAGGAATGTACCACCATTGTTGGTGGACATGCCCAATCAAATACTGGAGGAAAATTAAACTATACTTAGAACAAATCACAAAACAAAGCATTCATTTAAAACCTGAAATGTTCCTACTAGCAATATATAAACAAAAAATTAAAAAAGAAGATAGATACTTGATTTTGCACATTTTGACAGCAGCTAGAATACTATATGCTCAATAATGGAAGGAAAATATAACCCCGACCATCTTACATCTCATCAATAAAATTCACGAATGTGCAGAACTAACCAAAATGACCTATGTATTGCAAGACAGAGACACATTGGACTTCTACTCAGCCTGGGATAAATGGTATAAATGGTTGAGTCATTACAAATATCCCAAATAAAAATTAACTAAAATTGGAATTTTTTTCCTCTCCTTTTTTTCTTCAGAAATATTCCAAAAAAGACAAATCTGAATATTACAGATAAAAGAAACTGCAAACCTATCGACATATGGCTACCCAAAAGTTACAAAGAAGAAATAAAACCAAAACTGCTTGAAATAACCTGAATCAAATCTTAAAAGCTGCAAATTAGCGGTCAACAACATAGTTGACATATAGGTAGTACTGATAAGAAGTTCGGATGGTATCATCATAAATCTATGGAGTTTAAATTTGACTGTACGAAACCTAAACATAAGAAAAATAAGAGTGAAAATGTAAATTATACTAACACATACTTATACGTTACTATAAACAAATTTGATGTATTATAAAAATAACCTCTCATAGTCACAATACTAATTTTGCACCTTTATGATGTGTACCACATATAATTCACATTATGGAAATGTCCATTTAATGTTTTGTTATGTGTCATTTATTCTGTTTGTCTCCTTTTAAAAAAAACTTTATATAATTAATAAAAACCATTTTTTTTTAAAAAAAATAAAGTTTCTCTAGATTCAGAGTAGTACATCACACACATGTATTTGTATGCCGCCCCAAGTCCTTGGAGAGGGGCAGCATACAAATCCAATAAAGAAATAAAGAAATAAATAATAAATTGGGAAGCAGTACAACTCAATCATATTGCAGCTCACCTTGAATGCCAGGTGTTCCATAAAGTTCCCAACTCCATTATTCTTCTCAGTTTCATAACGACTTCCAAGGTTAAGCCATACTCCAACCTGATTTTTTTTAAAAAAAGAATTGATTAAATATATTAAATATCAGAGCAGCTTTATAGGAAGTAATCTGATATTGTATATGTATTTTAATTTTTGCACCATTGCTCGTTTTTATTTTGTTTGACACCCCGAGATGGGCAAGTATACAAATTGAATGGAATTGCAAGTCCAGCTGTAACTGCTCTATCTGAATTGAGTGTTAATTCTAGAATATGCTCACTTGTTAGACATTAAGAAAGTAAAAGCAGGAATGATAGCCATCTTCAGATTAATAACCAAGCTTAGAGAACACTAAAAATCTAAAATAGTGACTATATTTTAAAAATGGTCTGCTGTCTGCTATCTTGGCTTTTCTGCTATGGAATCTGAGCTCTCTGGAATAAGATGTATATCTATTATCTCAATAGCTTGGAAGCAATAAAAGACTGACTTGGGACTCTGCTATTCATTAAGTTGGTTTCAGGACTTTCAGTTTTTAGGAAAAGTTACTTTCTATTGGAAATATGAATATGTAATCAGTCTAGCCATTCTATGCATCTGATGAAGTGAGCTGCAGCTTAAGAAAACTTCTGCCTTTTAATAAAATATTTTGTTAGATTCCTTCCCTTAAAAATATCAAGCTTGAATTGAGTATAGACACAATGAAAAAACAGGAATTCCAACATTTTTTTTTAAAAAAAATAAAACTTACTGTACACGTAGGGTGATTTGACTTTTCTGATGCTATTCGTATGCCATTCTCTAAAGTAGTAACTTCTGTTTCAGGAAGATTGGATAGCACCTGAGCATAAGTTGCAGTACTTCCTCTCTTCACCAAGCCCTGCAAGGATATCTAAAAAAATGTGTATTAATTAATACAATACAATATGAAAGAACAAACATGTGCATTAAAATTATAGAATACCTATAACAAATTATAGTTTATTCTGGGATTATATACTTTCAGTTACAGTATCTTATGTGTAAGATGTAACACAAATAAAGACTAAAAAAGGGTTTAAAAAAATTTAGGCATCATAGTCTATGGAAAAGAAATACATTAACATTAATAGTGCAAAAATGAGACTTCAGAAGCTAGCCAACAAACTGCAATTATACTAAAAAGTTATAATTATTTAGAATGACTACAAAAAGAAAATTAATGAATATTTGAATATAATCTTATATTTATCTCTGATGAACAAGGAACAATTGAAAAATAACCTTCTGAAGTAGTACATATCCTCCTGAAGCAAACCAAAATGAAATTCACTTTACAATGCAGAATAATTTACATAATCATTCAAGTTAATACAAGAATATTTGCTAAAAGTAATGCTTTCAAAACAAAGATATATATTTCAAAGTGAAACAAAAATATGTCACAAAAAACACGAACAGTCAATAACCAATAAACAAAAACAATTTTTTTACATTTCAGATTTTTCATATAATTGCTCTGATACTTTCCAAATAAAATAATCACAAAGCAATTGAGTCTTTATTGGCCAAGTGTGACTGGACACACAAGGAATTTGTCATTGATGCATATGCTCTCAAGTGTATATAAAAGACTGTCAAGAATTACAAGATACAACATTTAATGATTGTCAAAAGGTACAAATAAGCAATCAGGAAATAATCAATGTTAACATAAATCACAAGGATACAAGCAATAAGTTACAGCCCTACAGTCCTGTTGTAAGCCTCCCAGAGTCCTTCAGGAGTTGGGTGGCATAGAAATACAATTACCTAATTAAATTAAATTAATACAGTCAAGTGGGAGGAGATGGATGATGGGACCGATTTAATTAATTTATTTATTTATGAGAAAAACTAAGAGTAATAGTAATGCTGCCTTAGTGAATAATTTGACAGTGGTGAGCGAAGTACTTGTTTAACAGAGTGATGGCATTGGTGAAAAAACTTACAATCAGATTACTATCCCATGCTACAATATAAATGAACAATAAGGGTGAAGAGATGGTGTGTGGGCCGAAAACAGCAGCCTTTCCACATTTGTAAACAAGGTTTTGGCCATGTTCTCTGAGCACTGCCACTACTCTTCAGCTGCCAAAACAAGCCACCATCGTGCTGGCGAGGGAAGGCGGCATGTTTCATCCTTAGACAGGGGGACGGAGGGGAGGTGGGGGCAATTGATATTTACCGCGATTTCCTCCGTCTACGAAAACCTTAAAACGTGGCATGAAAGGCTCGTCCCAAATGCATTTTTGGGACAACCACGGCCTGAATAGTTGAGATGACTGAACGTCTCCATAGACGTTAAGAAAAGGCTCGCTGCATTACCAGCCAAAGCAGGGCTTTCCAACCTTGGCCACTGGAAGACTTGTAGACTTCAACTCCCAGAATTCCTCAGCCAGCAAAGCAAAGCTGGCTGAGGAATTCTGGGAGTTGAAGTCCACAAGTCTTCCAGTGACCAAGGTTGGAGACCCCTAGCCCCAAAGGATAAAGATGGATCTGGACGAGGCTCAAAGGGCGTAAATATCTGCCAATATTTTATTTCGCTTTTGCCCCGAGAACGCCCGTTATTCGGACCGGACGCGAGGAAGCGTTTCCACGGATCGCCCTTTCCTTGCTGTGACCTTCGCGGACGGTGAAAGGAGGCGACGCAGAGCCTTGGGCGGACTCCGCCGTCTCCCCCGATTGATTCGCTTCCTCCTCCCCTCCACCCCTTTGCCAGGGATCCAACCGGGCACCGGACTCACCGGTGCGCAGGAGCCCCGAAGGAGAGACCGGCTTGCAGCAGAGCCCAGAGCCCGGTACACCGACCCCGCCGCCATCTTGCCCTACAGGAAGGCCACCAAATGCGCCTGCGTCCAGCTTGAATGACAGGGAGGCGCAAGCGCGAGTTCCAAAGTGGGGCGGGGGGAAGGCGGTCCCTTAGAGGAGGAAGAAGCCTGTCGTGTTAAGAAGGACTGCGAGGATGGATTCCCGTTTTCCTCGAGCTGGATTTCTCTGTGTTTCTTTTCCATCTACACTAGATAGCAATTCTACCAAGGCACTACCGAGATCAAACCCCCTAAGAATTTTAAGTATACAGTATATATACTGTAGAGGCGCAAGTCTGTGAATGGTTATAATTCTATCGTTCTATAGCTCCTCCTGATCCAATGAGATAGTTGACATTTTGAATGAGAAAAGCAAAGTGGATTCCGTGTTAAATCATGACTGTTGATAACATCTAGGATAAATTGAGCCGCCCAGAGTCTTTTGGGTGTGATTGGACACACAAGGAATTTCTCTTTGGTGCATATGCTCTCAGTGTACATAAAAGAAAATATAGATTTGTCAAGAATCATGTGGTACAAATAAGCAACAAGTTAACAGTCATACAAGCAATAAGTTGCAGTCATACAGCCCTAAGTGGGAGGAAATGGGTGATGGGAATGATGAGAAAAAACTAATAGAAATAGAAGTGCAGACTTAGTAAAAAGTTTGACAATGTTGTCAATAATTAGATAAAATTCCCGTCAAAAAACTCCCCCCAAGGTCAGAAAGACATGATTGCTCACTCTTGGTAGCCCAGACTATATTTTTCATGATTATTATTTATTATTTTTTTTAAAAAATCTTCCTTGTTATTTATATGCATACCAATCAGATCAGGTCCCATTGACTAAACCTCCTCCAGGTCCCATTGACTAAACAATGCAAGTTGACGGGCCTGCTGGGGAGAAGCTTCTCTCTGCGCCTGCCCTGGACCATGTACACCCCCACGCCCCACGTCCATACTGCTCCCATCCTACTATCCTTATATATGTGAGTTTAGGGTTTATTATGGGTTTTTCTGTTCTTATTACTAATTATTTGACTTGTTTATTGCATGTACTATTTATTGTTGTAAGCCACCCTGAGTCCCATTGGAATTGGGCGGCATAGAAGTCAAATAAAATTAATTTAATTTAATTTAAAGAAATAGGAGTTACATTATCTGGGTTGTTCTACTACTTCACATGATCTTGATCGTATTTCTCTGTTGATGCAACCTAAGAATGCATTTCCTTTTTTTACAGCATACGGCTGGCTCCTATTTATTTGGTTGTCCACTAGGACTCCTGAATTCCTGTACTACTGTTAAACCTATTCTATACCTTTGCATTTGGTTTTTCTTGCCTAAGTATGAAATCCTACTTTTCTTGCCACTGAACATTTTAAAAATATGCTGGCTGGGGAATTCTGGGAGTTGAAGTCCAAATATCTTCAAGTTGCCAAGGTTGGGAAACACTGGTCTAAAGACATCATGACATCACCAGCGGGTTGCTACTAGTTTAGGTGAATGGGTTTGAATCGGGAGGAACCCACCTCTGGGATTAACCTATTCTCCAAGGCACCTGAAGGCAGGAGAAGAAGCAATGGATGGAAACTAATCAAGGAGAGAGGCAAACCTAGAACTAAAGACAACTTTCTTGACAGAACAATTATCAGCAAAATTAGTTGTGGATACTCCAACACTGCAGATTTTAAAGAAGAGATTGGACAGCTATTTGTCTAAGATAATACATGGTCTCCTGCTTGAACAGGGGTGGGTTAGAACAGTGATTTTCAACCTTTTTTGAGCTGCGGCACATTTTTTACATTTACAAAATCCTGGGGCACACCACCAACCAAAATGACACAAAATGACACTCTAAGACAGTACATATTATACATATTATCCCCCCTTGTGTGTGTGTGTGTGTGTGTGTGTTTGTGTATACACACTCTTGAACTATTTCCAAAAACAGGTGATGGCTGGGGTTTTCTCTCTCTTATTCTTTGGGTGCTTTTTATCATATGCTTTAAATCAAGAGTCACTTCTCTCTCTATTTTTTCTCTCTCTTTCCTCTCATTCTCTGCCTCAATCATTTTCTCATTTCTATTTTTTTCTCCCCTTTTTTCTTTCATTTCTCTCTCTCCCTTCCTCTCATTTTCTCCCCCCTCTCTCTTGCTTTCTTTCTCTCTCTCTCTTTCTTTCTCTCTCTCTCTCTCTTGTTTTCTCTCTCACTCTCTTTATCTCTCTCTTGCTTTCTATCTCTCCCTCTCTTGCTTTCTCTCTCTCCCTCTCTCTTTCTGTCTCTCTTGCTTTCTTTCTCTTTTTCTCTCTCTTTCTCTCCCTTGCTTTCTTTCTCTCTCTTTCTCTCTCTCTCTCTTCCTCTCTCCCCCTCTCTGTTTTTCTCTCTCTCCCTTGCTCTCTCTCTCTTGCTTTCTTTCTCTTTATCTCTCCCCCTCTCTTTTTCTCTCTCCCTCTCTTGCTCTCTCTCTCTTGCTCTCTCGTACACCACACTGGCAACAGCGGCATCGGGCAGTAGCTGCAGGGCGGCAGCAGGGCAATCGGCTGTGAGCGGGAACTCCAGGGCGGAGGCACTGACAGCGGTGACTGGACGTGTTGCTGGACGCTGTACATGCTGGCACTGCGCTGGGCATGGGCACGGGGCTGCACCTCTGTCCCGGCCCAGCCAGCGGGTCAGTGCCAACCCTGTGCCCATGCCCACGCAGCACAGCACCAGCATGTACGGCATCCAGCAACCCGTCCAGCTGCCGCCATCGGTGCCTCCGCCCTGGATTCCCGCTCGCAGCCACCGCCCTGCGGCTAATGCCCGGGGCCGCAGCTGCTGGCGCCCTCCTGCTCCCATCGCCGGCGCCCTCCCACCGGGCCCCAAAGCTCACCTGCCACTGGCGCCAGGGAAGCACCAGCCGGGCAGGGCACTGCAGCTGCCAGAAAACTTGGAAGGCGCGAAGGAAGCTCAGCTTCCGGTCTCGCAACTTTTAGCTCTTTGCGCCCTCAGCAAAAAGTTGCGAGACCAGAAGCTGAGCTTCCTTCTTTGCGGCACACCTGACCATGGGCACACTGGTTGAAAACACTGGGTTAGAAGACCTTCAACGTCCCTTCCAATTCTGTTACAGTATGCATCCATTCCTAGAATAGATTTTTTTTCCTGAAAATATCTGTCCTTTCTGCAGTTGTACACTAGAGGGTGGTGGTTTTCTTCTGCCAATTCCTAACCTATTCATATTTTATATGAGTTGTGGCTTTTATGTTATGATCAGAAATAAGACTCTTGTAAGACTGAATATTCTTAAGTCTCAGTTTTAGGAAACAGTTGTGTTGGGACTGATTGTCATCAAGTAGTTTTTGATCCTAGCAAACCACATAGATTTTCTCCACAAAGATCTATCTTTTCAGGTCTTCTAACATTGCACCCATTGCCACTGTAACTGAGTCCATCCATCTTGCTGCTGTCCATCCTCTTCTTCCCTTCCACTTTTCCCAGCATCAGAGCCTTTTCCAGATATCTGGACCTTCACATAATATGCCACAAAATAGAATAATTGAGCCTGGTTATTTATGCTTTGAGTGAGAACCCTGGAATGATTTGACTGAAGAGCCATTTGTTTGGGTGGGGTTTTTTTTGGGGGTGGGGGTGCTGTCTGGGGTATTCTCAGAAGTCTTCTCCAATATCAACGTTCAAAGGTATCAATACTTTTCCTATCTTGCTACTTCAATTCCGTGGGACTTTTGCTTCCACAGAATGACTCGGGGGCTATCAGGAGTAGTACTATTCTTATTGTTGTAGGTATAGAGACGTCATATTTGAATACCTTTCTAAAGCCTTCATGGCTGCTGTACAATATCAAAACCTCAGTGGCGCAGTGGTTAGAGTGCAGTACTGCAAAGTACTGCTGCTGATCACTGGCTGCCAGCAGTTTGGCAGATCGAATCTCAGTAGGCTCAAGGTTGATTCAGCCTTCCATCCTTCCAAGGTTGGTAAAATGAGGATCCAGATTGTTGGGGGCAATATGCTTACTCTCTGTAAACAGCTTAGAGAGGGCTGTAAAGTAGTGTGAAGTGGTTTATTTATTTATTTTTATTTATTTATTCATTTGTCCAATACACAAATACATAGGAAGAAAAATTGACATGTAGTAATATATATAAGGGTAAAGTGAACTTAGAGGAGAGGATATATGAAAGAAAGAAAATATATATGATAAGTGAGAGAAAGGAAAGACAATTAGACAGGGGACGAAAGGCACACCAGTGCACTTATGTACGCCCCTTATATAAATGTAAATTCTATTGCTAATGTTATTGCTAAAATATTAGTTTGCAGCATATTTGTTGACAGTTTGTCCTTTATAGTTGGTGGTTGATCCTAAAAGGCAGAAGCTACATTGCCAGTTTTAAGGGTGGTTAGTCTACCTGTTGTCATTGATTAGATTCTTTTTTTATATTTAATTTTAGTTCTGGGGCTTGCAGATCCTTTACCTTTCTGGCTCTCAGGACAGTGTAATCAGCATGGTGCAGTTTATTGATGTTCCTTCCTCCAATTTTAAAACCAGAAACATCTTTCCATTCATCTTTCCTTAATATGTATTCAGTGCAGGTAGTCTGTGCTTAATTATCATAACTGGCACAAAGATTTCTGTTCCTAAGTGAAAGAATCATTAGGTAAAATGTCATGTGACCTCATCATTTAGTGATGGCAGTTCTGGTAGTCTCAGCTGGGGTAGCTGGGCCAGGACCATGCCAGTAGTAGGCCAGGGCCTCACACTTGTCCTGCCTGCTGTGCTCAGCCCCACTTCAACTTTAAAACTTAAAAAAATAGTTTATGTATATCTCTTGTATGTATATATCCATGATGGTGAACCTATGGCACGCCTGCCACTGGTGGCAGATGGAACCATACCTGAGGGCATGTGAGGCAGCTCCAGCGTGCATGTGTGTGCTGGCCAGCTGATTTTTGGCCTTCCAGAGGGTGTGGGAGGCCATTTTGGCCCTCCCCGGCCTTCAGGAAAGGCTCTAAAGCCTGTGGGTGGCAAAAAACCGGACCCAACAGGCCAGAAACTGAAAAATACTGAGACAGTTGGTTCTTAAAGCTCTTTTTATTTGTAAAGACAGGACAGCTCTTTTTGTAAGTGACTTCAAGTAAGAACGCGACTGGAATAAACAGTGCCAGTGCGTTCCTTTTATACTTTATTTTTCCCGCTAAAATCCTACTGTCAAACTCTTAGCCAATCAGAACGCACCAACCATTTCAACTATTTACATTTACCTCAGCGCATATTTAACTTCCAGTAGGCCTGTTGGCCTATTTTTTGCCATCCACAGACTTCAGGAAACCTAACCCTAACTACCTTCAGGCTTCAGTGAGGCCAGTGTGCATGCATGGGGGGCAATGGGTGGTGGTGGTATGCGTGTATGCACCCAGGGAGGGCATTGCATTATGGGTATGGGCATGCATGCATGCGCTATTGCATGCATGTGCATTCTTATTGGTAACTGTTCTGTCTGGGTCCCCCCAGACGCCAACCCCCCAGACGCCAAGCAAAAAAATCATTCGCATCACTGACATATACTATCCAGTGTCAAAGGAGGAGACTATAGGAGCAAGAAACTAAGAAGCAACCTTGACAAAATTATTAAAATACAACATTTCCAGTAAAAATATATTTATTTTGAGTGTAGACAGACCACAAGATATGTTTCATTGTTACATTGCAAACAAACAAAGAAAAGAGGGATATCTATTTAAAGCAAGAGAAACAATAGTACATGACATGTAAGAGTCAAATAAATGCAAAAATGCTGAAAAAAGGTTAGGTCATTAAGGATATATCTGAACATTGTGGATTCTGGTCTGATTATTGGCCTGAATATTGAATATTAGCATAATGTTTCAGGGCAGGTTATGTAACTCAGAATTCTCTAATACTTTGCAGCCCCACAACATCTGCTTCTGGAGACAGTTGCCTCATTTTGATATTCACAGAGCTGACCTCTACACACATTTAATTCATGTTAATAGGATGCCTATTGCACTTAACTATAATTCCACTTAACAATGAACAATGGAGGACAGAAGGAAAAGGGGGGACATGATCGAAACATTTAAATATGTCAAAGGGTTAAATAAGGTTCAGGAGGGAAGTGTTTTTAATAGGAAAGTGAACACAAGAACAAGGGGGCACAATCTGAAGTTAGTTGGGGGAAAGATCAAAAGCAACATGAGAAAATATTATTTTACTGAAAGAGTAGTAGATCCTTGGAACAAACTTCCAGCAGACGTGGTTGGAAAATCCATAGTAACTGAATTTAAACATGCCTGGGATAAACATATATCCATCCTAAGATAAAATACAAAAATAGTATAAGAGCAGACTAGATGGATCATGAGGTCTTTTTATGCCGTCAGTCTTCTATGTTTCTATGTTAACTAAAGGGTCACCATCAGTGAGCTGTTGGGCAATATTACTTGGTCTGTTGTGTGGATGCTTGGGTAGTTCAGGGTTTGGTCTTTAGACGTATGTGAATTTCGTTGTATGGGCATTGTTATTTATTTATTAGGCTTCTAAGCTGCTCTTCTGCCCTACTGTGTATGTTTTAAGCTGCCTCGAGTCCCCGGAGAGGGGCAACATCAATCAATCAATCAATCAATCAATAAATAAATATACGTACCATGACAACAATAAAGTACGTACGTATGTACGTACGTACGTATGTATGTATGTCCCCAAAACCTTTCTCAGACCAGACCTTTATTTATATTTTGAATTCAACCCCTGCTTTTTCCTCCCAGAAATAATAATGACTTCAGAATTCATACATACTTTGTTTCTTACAATTTGCAAAAAAAAAGTCCCACTTCCTATTTCCTGTGCATTCTCTCAGTAATCAAATCTACTGAAATCGAGCAATTTTACTGAAAGAAGGAGCAGAGGTCTTCCCAAAGGTGCTTTTTCAAGGGGAAACAGGACTTTCTGGTTTTTCTTTGAAGCTGTTTCGCTTCTCATCCAAGATGTTCTGAAGAAGCTTCTTGGGTGAGAAGCAAACCATCTTCAAAGAAAAACCAGACAGTCCTCAACCAGAGGTCTTGATTACCTTGTTTACCAGTATCACTGATCTTGATTTATGCTGATCATCTGGGATCTTAATTACAGGCCTTCAACTTTCGTATTGTTTGCTATCTGATATTTCTAACTGGAAATATTAGGAATACTTAATGCAAAGCATGTGGACTAAAACTCCTTTGTCTGAACTGAGGTATCCAGGCATCAAAGTATGAAAAACTTACTTTCTAAGACCTGCTATTAAAACTCCAGTATAAGAAGATAGGAAGAAAGATGGAGGGTAGATGCTTCCATAAGAGACATGTTTTGTCTTTCCTTGTTGATCAGAAGCATCACAAAGGCAAAAACATGCTGTAAATGCCCAATTTTCTCACCAAATGGAAAATTCTTATCCCAAGATGCAACATGTTCCAGTACCTGAGAGGAGGTATTCTTTTTTAATGCATGAAATATTTTCTCTGGAGAACTAAAACTGACAGTGCTCAAAAATCCAGAACAAAAGCTTCTCAGCCACAATCAGTTCTCAGTCCCTCCAAAATTAAGTCTCCAGGAAAAGGCATTTCCAACTTCCAGTTCACTTCTTCTCTGGATTTGTAATGGTGTCATATCTCATTAGCAACACAATTTAGAACATCATCTTGAAGACGTAAGCCTGTTTTCTGCTCGCCAATTACATATTAGTGTTGTAGTCAACTACAAAGATGGAGATTGAGCTTCTCATATTAGCTGTGCTGTATGCAAGAGCCATGTCTGTATATGTTCATGAGACAAAACACCAAGGAAAAACAATCCAAGATAGAAATCGTCTCTGTTTATATCCTCCTTTCCGTAGAAGATCGCATTTCCAATTCTAAACACACAATACCTTGACATACGTTTTAATTGAATTGCTGTAGAGATGCACACACGTAGAGTAATCCTCACAATACCTAAAGAGAAATCAAGACACTTTTTAAAAGAGCTCAATTTGTAGTCCTGCTTTAATTTGTAGTCTGAAAAATAAAGGTTTATCTCATCCAATCTAGTGGGTTTGTGACAAGAGTCATTTAACCTGATCTATATATTAGCCAGTAGTGCAGAGAGGGGCGGCATACAAATCTAATAAATTATTACTATTATTATTATTATTATTATTATTATTATTATTATTATTATTCTGCCCAGAGTCCACTGGAGTGGAGCATTCAATAAGTTTAAACAAACAAACAATAAATAAATAAAATAAGAATAAAATAATAAGAAATAAGATAAAATAAAACAAAACAATAATAACATAAATAATAAAATGAAATAATAAATGGTTAAGGCACCAGAATTGAGTTCCAGTCAAAGCCAGCTGGGTGGCTTAAAATCACTCACTCAGTCTCAGCTCCAAGAAGAAGAAAATAGAAAAAAATTAACTTCTGAAAATCTTGCCAAAAAACCTGTGGGATCTGATTCAGGCAGTTGCTAGGCAGTTGCCACTAACTCAAAGGCATGTGTAATGCATTCACACAATTAGGCCTACCTCGATGCAATAGGTTTTCAAACATTATTTTAAGCTGTATTAAATGGGGAAGATAAATTATGATTTGGCATGTGGAGGGAGAATCTTCTTAGCACATGAATCACAGATTTTCCTTTAGAGGGCTGTATATAATAATAATAATAATAATAATAATAATAATAATAATAATAATAATAATTTATTAGATTTGTATGCCGCCCCTCTCTGAAGACTCAGGGTGGCTCACTACAGTAATAAAAACAGTATAACAATGGGACAAATCTAATAATAAAAATATATAAAACCCCCAATAATTAAAAACCATACAGCACATACACACCAAACATGACTGGGGGAGATGTCTTAGCCCCCCCATGCCTTGCAATATAGGTGGGTCTTCAGTAACTTGCGAAAGACAAGGAGGGTGTGGGCCGTTCTAATCTCCGGGGGGAGTTGATTCCAGAGGGCCGGGGCTGCCACAGAGAAGGCTCTTCCTCTGGTTCCTGCCAAACAACATTGTTTGGTCGACGGGACCCGGAGAAGGCCAACTCTGTGGGGCCTTATTGGCCGCTGGGATTCGTGCGGTTAGAGAAGAAGAAGAAAAAGAGGGCTGATCTGTCAGGGAAACACAATGAGATCATCAAGGAAAGTGAATAGTTCAGCCCTGCTGTTTCACGAGATATATGCCTGCTGGCAAAATACTACCAAGGCAGTCTACCAAACTTGCATGATCCCTGTGAGGAGTCGTTTTTTTCTCTTAAGTTAAGAAAAAAAAGATTGCTTACAGTGTCAATGTGTGGCATGTTCTGTTCTCGGTTCCAGGCGATATAGGTAATTGCATCATGTACTGATGCAAAAAGGTGGTTCTTGGTTATGGTTTCATTGAAAAAATGGCCTCTTTCCAGCTGGGTAATGACAGTACCTGTGGAGAGAAAAGCAGTAAATTGCTTGACAGAATTGTACAGGGGCAAATCTAGTATCTCTGGCGGGAATATTAGCGATGAATCCAGTCAGTGCCACATCTCATTTAGTCCAATAAATCTGGACTACAACAAGATTGGGGCAGCTATATGTCCATTTTAATAAGGCCAGGCGAGAACATTTATTTGGCTAATTTCCTGCTTGTAAAAGTATAGATTAATACTTAAAGGCAACAAAGAATGCTTTGGTCTCTTTGCTGACGCTTATTGGCTTTCTGTGTACAGTATTTGCAGCTCTGCCCCTGCTAGTTTGGTCTTTTTGCTGAAACTCATTCAGGTAGTCCTTGATTTAAGACTCTAATTGAGCCAGACAATTATGGTTGCAAGTTTTGATAGTTGTAAAGTAGATCATTGCATGACTGGACTCAACTTTACAACCTTATTTGTAGTGGTCATGAAGCAAATGTGAAGGTTGTTAAGTTAATGTCACAGCTGCTAACTGAAGCCATTGTATGCCATTGGCCAAGTTTTGCTGGAAACCGGAAGCAAACACTGGCAAGACCATCATAAATCATGGTCATGTGACTATGGGGTACTGCAAAAGACCATAAGTTGCTGAGTACCCAAAATGTGATCGGGTGACCACAGGGAGGGAGCTGATATGGGAACTCTGAAATCAGGTTTGTTTATTTGTTTATTAGTTTATTTATTGGATTTGTATGTCGCCCCTCTCCGAGGACTCAGGGCTGCTCACAACATATCAGAACAACAAAACAATACATCTAAAAATCCAACTAATATAGCTAAAAAGACTTTAAAACTCTAATATAATTTTTAAAAAAAACATTCATTCCCATTCACACATCAGGACATACTACACCCGTCAGCCAGGGGGCTAGGGTCTAATGGCCACCAAGCCTGGTGGCATAAATGGGTCTTTAAACTTTTATGGAAATCAAGGAGGGTGGGGGCAGTGCAAATCTCCGGGGAGAGCTGATTCAAGAGGGCCGGCCCCCCCACAGAGAAGGCTCTTCCCCTAGGCCCTGCCAAATGACATTGTCCGGTTGACAGGACTCTGAGAAGGCCGACTCTGTGGGACCGACCGGGCGCTGCGATTTGTGCGGCAGAAGGTGGTCTCGGAGGTTATCTGACCCAATGGCATGAAGGGATTTGTAGGTCATAGCCAACACTTTGAATTGTGTCTGTTGTAAATAGCTTGGGAGGAGGGGGTGTCCATGGTAACTTCAGTCACTAAATGACCATTCGAAACTCAAGGACTACCTATAATGCTGAAACTCATAAAGTCCCAGGAGTCAGACTTGGACTGACACACAAGAGCGAGAGCCTGAAGCCAAAAGAGGACTTTTGATTCAAGGTACACTTCCTGGGTCTTTCTTACCATGGCAACCAGCAAGAAACACATCCACTTCAATCTCCTGGAAATCTTTAAATATCTGCAGAAGGCAACAAAGCAGAAACAGCAGAGTTGAAATACTGGTATATAAATATGTGTGTTTTCCCAACTGGGCAATTTAGGCTAGGTAAGGAAACTGCTAATGGAGTTTTATTTTAAGGTAGTACGATCCAGATGTTTTGCAGTTGGACTCCCATTATCCCCCGAGAGGATGCTAAAGGGAGTTAGAGTCCATCGCAATGGGAAGGCTCACAATTGAAAAGGATTTACTAGAAAGTTATTTCAACAAAGTCAGACCCTCCCCTCCATTTGTTCTTTCAATCCTTTTAAGTTTAGTGAAGCAGCAGTGGCCATGAGCAATCGGCTACAGGAAAGAACCTTGTTTCTGAAAAGCTGGGGAAATAAATTCTGTCTTAGCTTTTTGAGTTCCTTCCAACCATATCAATTACAGCGTGCACATATGCATGCTGGGGAGAAGCGACCAAATGAGACAAATTGATTTAAGCAGTCAGGAAGATGTTGGAGAGTCATTTTTAAGAGGTCAGAAATTATAGTGAATGCAAAAACCTCTTCAGTCCAGAACTCAACTGGAGAACCTGATCAATTGTAGCATTTTGTACATATGACAAATACATAAACGAGTAGATGGTACGTTCATGGAATCTCAAGGTCTCTATGATTTTTAAGGGCTAGACTAGAGAGTCATATTTTTTTCAGATTGGCAATTTATAGGGAAAGACAGAAGGTGCTGAAGATTAAAAACGCTTTCATCAGTATGGTGACTTTGAAGCAAGGAGCCACATGATTTTTCTTGGAGAAAAGCACAAGGGAATAACATATCCATATTTTCAGACATTCTTGATTCAGAAATAAAGCACTACTTTTACAGTTTCTTCCCTCCAACAAACAGGAACTTGGAACAAATGTGGGGTATGTTTAGTCAGAATCTGAGCAAGAAAAGAAAGTAGGTAAGATCACACTTCATGTGTGATCCATGTCTGACTTAACATATATATAACTCTGATATATACATATACAGTGATACCTCGTCTTACAAACACCTCGTCATACAAACTTTTCGAGATACAAACCCGGGGTTTAAGATTTTTTTTGCCTCTTCTTACAAACTATTTTCACCACTGCCGCTCGGATGCCCCGCCTCCGGACTTCCGTTGCCAGTGAAGCATCCGTTTTTGCGCTGCTGGGATTCCCCTGAGGCTCCCCTCCATGGGAAACCCCACCTCTGGACTTCCGTGTTTTTGTGATGCGGCAGGGGAATCCCAGCAGTGCAAAAATGGGCGCTTCGCTGGCAACGGAAGTCCGGAGGTGGGGTTTCCCAGCGAGGGGAGCCTCAGTGAAATTGTAGCATCGCAAAAACACAGAGGTCCGGAGGTGGGGTTTCGAGGACTTCGGTGTTTTTGCGATCCAGCAGCACAAAAACGGGCGCTTCAGCTGGCAAAAGGGGTGATTTTTGGGCTTGCACGCATTAATTGCTTTTCCATTGATTCCTATGGGAAACATTGTTTCGTCTTACAAACTTTTCACCTTAAAAACCTCATCCCGGAACCAATTAAGTTTGTAAGACAAGGTATCACTGTATATAAAAGGAAACAGTATGGCCCCTCCTATATTTGGGTATACCAGGGTGATTCAACAGAACCCCCCCCCCCCATATAACCCTTTCCTGGTACAAGCTTAGAGAAGGAGAACCCATGGGCC